>NW_005843300.1:0-17668 GCF_000455745.1 Alligator sinensis
TCCACTCCCAGCAGCCCCCGCAGCACCAGGTTGGGAAGTCCTGTTTATGGCCAATTTAGGGTTGCAGCAAAAAAAGGTAGACACGTGGACCTTCACACATTGTACCCCTTCTAAGCTGCATTGCTGCCCCTTCTATAGATTTTCATAAACCTAGGACTGGATGGGACCTCAGAAGATCATTGAGTCCAGCGGCAGGAAGTCAGCTAGGGTCAAAGGATACCAGGAAGATGTGTCCAAACACTTCTTGAAAGAGTCCAGAGTAGGTGCTTGCACCACCTCTGCAGGGAGTCTATTCCAGGCCTTGGGAGCTCAGACCATAAAGAAGTTTTTCCTTATGTCCAGCCTAAAACGGTCTTGGAGGAGCTTGTGACCATTGGACCTTGTCATCCCGTGGGGTGCTCTGGTGAACAGGTGTTTCCCCCAAATCCCAATACACACCCCTGCTGTACTTGTAGGCTGCCACCAGGTCACCCCTGAGCCTGTGCTTTTCCAGACTGAAGAGTCTCATGACTCTCAGCCTCTCTTTGTAAGGCCTGTTCTCTTGTCCTCTAATCATGCGTGTCTCTCTCCTCTGGACTCTCTCAAGCTTCTGCACATCCTTCTTGAATTGTGGAGCCCACCATTGGATACAGTTCTCCAGCTGCGGCCTCACCAAGGACGAGTACAGTGGGAGGATGACATCCTGAGATTTACTTGAGAAGCATCTTTTGATGCAAGGCAGAATTTTGTTCGCTTTACCAGCTGCAACATTGCTCTAGTGGCTCATGTTCATCTTGTGGTCAATCATGACCCCCAAGTCCCTTTTGGCCATGGTGCTAGTAAGTATGGCACTGCCGAGCCTATAAGCAGGTTGCGGGTTTTTTTCCCCCAAGGTGGAATACCTTGCATTTTTTCTGTATTGAAGGACATCTGGTTTATATCCGCCAGTTACTAAGGTTATCCAGGTTAGCCTAGATCACTAACCTGTCATCAGGTGTGGAAGCTCTACCCCAAAGTTTAGTGTCATCAGCGAACTTGGCCAGTCCACTTCTGACGCCAGTATCTGCATCGTTAATAAAGACGTTAAAGAGAACAGGTCCAAGGATGGAACCTTGGGGGACACCACTGGTCATGGAGTGCCACGATGATTCACTTCTGTTGACTACCACTCTCTGGGTCCGACCTCAGAGCCAGTTCCCCAGCCATCGGATTGTGATGTAGCCAAGGCTGCAGTTAGCCAATTTTTCCATGAGATCATAGGACACCAGATCAAAGGCTTTTTTAAAGTCCCGATATATGACGTCAATCTCTTCTCCCTTGTCCAGGTGAGATGTGACCTTATCATAGAAGGAGATGAGATTGGTCAGACAAGACCTACCTGCAACAGACCCATGCTGGCTGTCCCATAGGATGTTGACAGGCTTGTCCCTGAAATGAATGGCAATTTACTTGAATGAGCTGCAATTAATTTATAGGCATTGTCCCAGGAAAGTCCTTAGTACTTTTTAAGTACCTGTGAAGTACCAGAGATCAAATGGGAAAATGGGTGCGTACATTTGTATTGATCTCAGAACAAAACGCTTTCTCCCCATAAAAATGGAACATCTATTTACACCCTGAAAGTCTTCTAACTTTATCATTGTTCTCCATGTCTTTATGGCTTGAAGCATGCCTTTTCCATATGTGAATTAATTCAAGGTGATGCAGCCAGCAAGTGGAAGTCAGTAGTAATCCAATCCAGTTACTGTTTGAGCAGTTGAGTTTGAAAGCAAATAAGGAAAAGTCCCCTGCATAAAAAATGAAGTTCATAGAGGTTGTCCTCCCTGAAAGACTCCAGCAGCAAGTGACAAAGATGATAAAGGAGTTGGAATGCAAGCTATACAAGGAAACGTTGAGAGAACTAGATATATATAATTTCGACAAAAGGAGACCAAGGGGGGATAGGCATGATAAATTTTTAAATGTTTGAAAGACTGCCAAAAAGATGAGGAAGAACAACTAATTTCCTATGCTCTAATATAGGAGTGCTCAACCCACAAGCCAGATGTGGCCTGCCAACCCATGGCATCTTGCCTGTGGGCATTCCCATGGGCCAGGAAGATGATGGCAGTAGGGGTGCAGTAGCAATTTAATACTGCCACCCTTTCTTCCAACCAAATTCCCAAGCTCCACGGGGCTGGATCGGATCCGGGCCGGGCCGGGCCATGTTTCGTTCCTTCCCCCACCCCACCGCATGGCTGCATTGGGGCTGGGCCATTGTCCCTTCCCCACCTTCCTGTGCAGCCGCATTGGGGTTGGACCACAGCCCCTCTCCTGCCCCCTGCACGGCCGCATCGGGCCCATAGACAGACCAGGCACAACTCATCTGGCCTTTGGGGCAAAGAAGTCGTGCATCACTGCTCTACAGAATAGGACATGAAATACTGGGTTTAAACTGTAACAAAGTGAATTAGGTTAAATCTTAGAACAAGTTTCCTTGCAGTCAGAATTGTAGGATAGTGGATCAAGCTGCCAGGAGAAGTTATGGAATACCTTCACTGGACTTTTTCAAGAAGAGGTTGAATAACTATTTAGCCAAGATGTTGTAGGGAAAGTGCACCCTGCATTCATTCAGGAGGTTGAATTAGATTACTCTGGAGGTCCCTTCTGATGCTCATTCTACATCCCTGTATCTACAACTGCAACTTCTGTAAAGAACAGTAAGGTTTTGTTTGAGATTTCTAGGAATCGCAGTACCCTGCAGGTATTCAACACATCACCTGTGACATAAAATTAGCTTTGCATGTATGTCTGCCAGACATTCTATGGATATGCTTATTCACATATCTCCTTGAGTCCTGTAAACAAGATGGTGAAAAAAGCCAGGGAGATATCCTTCCTCTCCTGCCATTAGACATAAGTGCACTGTTTTGGGAAGTGCACCTGGATGGCATACAGATGCAAGGCCTGAAGTTCTGGCAGAAACTGGCTTTTTATTAACATCCTTAGTCATTTTCCTTCCTGCAAAATTTTACTGCCATCTGTCAAAGACCTTATTTCAACAAGCAGGTTAGAATGAAATCCACCCCATTGTACTAAAAGATGATTAGCTTTTTGAGTATCTGTATCGCCTTCGGGGCATTTCATCATTTGGGAATGCAATGCATTCTTGCAGAACATCATATCAGCAAGAAGTTCAAGCATTGTGAATGCTCTCTGAAAAACAAATTAGTATAGATGATATTTGACAAATATGACAAATTAAGTGACAGATGTGTTCTTGATTTCATGGGAATTGGGACTTTTAGAAGCATGTCCTCCTACCCCAATGATTTGCACAATAATTGCTGTATGGATAAGCCATTTATTTTTTGTGTTTCCAGCTACTCAGAACCGTGTGACACTTTGCTTCTGATACATGAAGTGTTCTGATAAAAATTAAAGGAGGAATTTTTCATTTTGTATAGCTGCAGTTACCTATGTTTTGTTCAGTCGCCCATAATCTTTTGTTCATGCCATCCTCTCAATTATATTTCTTCTGGAAATCACATTGACAGTTTTCATCTATAATTGTGAAATAATGTTTTTATGATGTGATATACTTATGATTCACAAAGTTAAGAGTAACATTTAATAAATAAACAAGTATGATGAGGAAACTTGGATCTTGCCCTAGGCACAGTTGAAGGTAGCAGTGCTTGTATAAAAAGATCCTGACTCCCAGATGGGTACTTGGCAGACATAATTGACCTACTTTAGCATTGACCTTGATTTGCTCACTGAGGTGTTTCACATACTCGTGATCAGCTTTACTGCATGATTAAGCCAATCGTGTGACAAGTGTCAGTTTAGAAAAAAAAATACAAAGCACAGATGAACAGTAGGATATATTTTTCTTCTCAATGTCTTGTTGTCTCTGTATTTCAGCATAATTAAAAAGAAAAAGATAAAATATCAGAGAAATTCTAAAGGAAGCATTCAGAAATAGTGAGACTGCAGAGAGGAGCTGCATAATGTGATTCAGTGACAACACGCTTTGATTCTTTTCTACAGGGAAGTTTAATCAGGAAGTGGCCTAGATGGCATTCTTTCAAGTAGGTGCTTGAAGTATCTTGGCAACGTGCTCTGGGTCATAATTGGAGGAATTTGGCTCTGTTTATGTGTCTGTGGGTGCTAACAGTAGGGCAGTGTTGCTTTATTTATAGAATATTTTGTGGAATTGAGCAACTAGCAGCTGGAGGCTGAAAAAAATCACTAAATCAGTACTTTTCCAAATTTTTTGAAAAAGAATTATAATAAGCAAGCAGCTGTCTCCAGGCAGTCAACATTTCTTATAGGTGAGCATGCTACTCATGCTCTATGGCAGGGGGGTCCAATCTGCCAGGATGTCGTTAAGTGACACAAGCAGCCTCTGTGTGTCCAATCTGCCTGAATGTCGTTAAGTGACACAAGCAGCCTCTGTGTGTGGCATACAACACAGCAGGGAGGGGACAGGCAGCACAGCCTCAGTGCAGGAAACAGAAGATAGAGCAGCAGATCAGCCAGGGAGCACAGGGCAGGAAGAGAAAAGCAAAGCGGCAGATCAGGCAGAGAGTAGGAAGTAGAAAGCTGAGTAGCAGATTGAGTAGAGAAAGGGTAGTGGAGTGGTATAAGGAGTAGAGAGGGGAGCAATTTGTGGCACATCTGCCAGAAAGGTTGGCCCCTACTGCTCTAAGGGACTGACAGCTGTTCCATTATAAATGCTTTGTGTTGGATTTTAAAATAACAATTATGCAGGTAATATTATGCTGAAAAATAGGGTTCTGGTTGATAGAAGTGATATGGCATTTGCGGATGAGTGGAGTGGTTATAAATTTTGATATATCAGTGTTGTGTTTCTTTGTTTCCTTTAAATTGCCAGGCATTTGACATAGTTTGCTTTGATTCCATAAAATGGACACGTTCTTTTTTTATACATTTTGCAATATTTTAATAGTCTTGGTTAAATTGGGGTGTCATTTTCAGGCTTGTTATTGTGAAGACATTTTAAAGTATAGGTAGTCCTCAGACTTGCAACACAGTTGGTTCCTGAAAACCACTTCTTAAGTCGAAACAGTGTAACTTGGAACCAATTTTCTCCTAAGAAACAATGCTATAAATGGAGGATTGATTCCTGAACCAAGGCCCCATACCAATACCGTATTTTCACCAAACAACCCCCCCCCCCCGAATTTTGTACTCCATCAATTATAGATGAGTAATACAGCTACATTAATGTATTTATATTGTAAATAGCAATCACATTGATTTGGAAGGACTTCTTTGAGGTGACTTTCCTGGACTTTTTGAAGGGTTCTTGGCTGCAGTCTTCTTGGGAGTCTTGGCTGCAGGTTTTTCTGGAGTCTTGTCTGCTTTCTTAAAGAAAGTGGCCAAGGAAGCTTGGCAGACAAGGTTCTTTGGGTGAATCTGATATCTTTTATTGGACCAATTTAAATAGTTGGAAAACAATTATTAAGCAAGCTTTTGGGTTCAAAAACCCTTCGTCAGGCTTGGACAGATATTCTCCAGGGATATGAGCAATGCAGCGAACTTGTTTGCTGGCATGGCGTCACATTGGATCAAGGATTGTAAAGTCGAAACGCCTCAAAAAGTTGAAACAGGGTGTCAGTTTATAAATGTTGTAAGCGCGAAACGTTGTAACTCGAAAAGTTGTAAGTCGAGGACTGCATTTAAAACCTGTATTTAAAACCTTATTTCAGACAGTATCTTTCTGAATGAAACTTGATTATACAGCATAAAATTTAATTATGTTAAAATGTTGTCCATAACACAGTCCTTTCTGTTATGTCAGGAACTATAAGGATCTTCTAAAGTGACTTATTCAGAATATATTTAATAAGTAGGGGCGAGCCTTTTTGTCAGGTATGCCACAAGGTGATCCCTGTACCTTCCCCATGCCATCTGAGGTGATGCTCTGCCTTTTCTCACTGCTGTATTTGTTGCTGTGCTCCCTGTTCCCTCCCTTATCTCCTGCAGGCCACGCACAAAGGTTGCCTATGCTATTTGTGGCACCCATGCCACAGGTTGGCTACCCCAGATTAAGTGATGGCCAGAATTTATATTAAATTGCAAGATTGCACCATGAATGTGCTATATATAGTCTGGAAGTATAGCTATTGCTCCAGGGCAGCCTGACATGACAGAACTTGTAGCATAGACACTGTACTTGTACTACTTCAGGGACAGAAGAAAAATAGGACATAGGGGGGAAAGGGTGAGCCATGAAGGAACTGCAGCAAGAGAACTTGTCTGATCTGTATGTTCAGAGATTTTTTGGTTAACTGAAGGTGCACTTTCAAATCAATTTTAGATAAACTAGTGGTAGGAGTAATAGTTTATTTACAGCTTTTGCCAAAGCAATACAATAAAATGAGCAATAAAAATATAAATAAAATGACAATAGTTATAATTTTTGCAAAAATATACAGTAAGATCATCCATTCAACCAGTTTACACAAAATTAAAACGGAACATAGGGTGATAGAAAAGATAAAATGAAACACTGAATAATAAAACAGGAGAATTCTACTTGATTTTGGCCCTTATTCTTTGCGCAAGTAACACAAATATACCTAAGGAGTTTAGGACAGGATCAGAAATGTTAGAAAAAAGCCAGATTTGTTTTTTCATTTTCCCAGTTATTTAAAATTTTTCATTAATGGAGAGATCCATTTCCTCTTACTTATTCAAAGAACAAACAAGACCACACTTAGTGATATAAGGCATCTATCTCAGTATTCCCACAAGAGCATTTTCTGTCTGAATATGGGGTCTGACACCACGTGCCTTTGATAGCTGCAGGTCTCATGAGAGTGAATTTCAATCTAGTGGCCTTTTGTGCAAAACTGCAAACACAGGTATACTCGTCTGTATGCTGGCATCTTTTATTCTTGGTGACTGTCAGTATGTTTCACAGGCCATTTGTCTAGAGATCTTATTTGGGTGGTTAAATAACGGTTTATTGGCAAATGAGAAGCATCTAGACTGCACATCTTGGTGTATCTGGTAGGTGTAAATGGTCTAGTTTTTCATTCAGTAATTTAAAGTTTGTAATAGAGCTAAGGTGCTCACATTTATCAGTTCAGTTTCAGAGCACCTGAGCCCCTCACTGTAGAATTATGTAGAGATAAAACCACCTTAAAAGTAATTAGAAAACTTTTTCTATTTTTGGGTGGACCATGGGTTCAGCACCTCTGAGTTCTGCTCTATACAATAAAATGGATTCTGCCTTGGATCTATAGACTTAATGACTCAGCTCAGACTTTTGCTAAAGTAATTTCAAGGTATTCAAAATAAGACATCAGTTCTAGTTTCTTCTCATGTAAAAACCAAACTCATTTCTTCCTTTCATTTCACAAAAGTAAGACTGGTTTTAGCTGTGTTCATTTCCAAGATAGTTGAGGTACAGTAATGCTAAAAAGCATCTAGTAGTCTCTGTTTGGGATTATGACATTATTAATACATCATCTGCATAAAGTAAGATGGGGATAGGGTCATTCAAAATCATGGGCATATGGAATTGATTCCTTGTTACCTCCCATTTTAGATCATTTGAGAATAAAGCAGAGCTAGCAGACATCCTTAGTCTTAGTTGGGAAACTGTTGAACAGGGCACTGCCAATTCTGTAATGTACCTTACAAGCTGTTTGAATAGAGCATAGCTTCATCCACTGATGCTGCTACCAGTTTTTTTTCTATAATTTTAATCTGTCTGTGCAATCAAAAGCTCCTTTGGGATCTGTGAAGGCTATAGACAAATTATTTGGGGTTTTTTACAGATGTAAATGCTTAGTAGTGCAACACCAAACAATGGTCTATGCATGAGTAGTCTTCTCTAAAACCAGCCTGCTCTTTTCCCAAAATACTATTTTCAGAAATCCATGTCCAAAGATGAGGATGTCTTCCAAGCATTTTGACAAGAATATATAAAAGACTATTGAGGCATTATGACACAGGAGCTCTCTTATCACCATTTTTAAAAATCGGGACTATTATATTTTCATTCCAATGCTTTGGATAAATGCCTTATAAGTATGTTAAAATGTTGGTCAGAATTAGACACCAATCAATGAATTTCTTGAAGATTTCTGGGGGAAGAGAGAAACAAGTGAGGAAAAACTTTTGAATTCCTAATTTGATTTTAAACTAATGTCTGTCAGTTTAGGTTGTGTCAGAAAATTCCCAGGTACAAGCTAAAACGAAAATAACATGTCTTTGAGTTGCTGTAAGTGTATCCACATGTTTGCCTCAGTTCATATGCCAGTATATATTTTAAACTAGTGCAACTGCTGTATTGAGGTAAGATCAAGTAGAAGTGTCACACACAGTAAGGAAGAGAATGTGCCTTTGAAGCCCCAGCCAGAAACCCTGCTCCAGAAAAATGAATCAGTAGTTGAGAAGATGCCTAAGCAATAAAGGAAATAGTCACCTGACATCAGGTTTAAAGCTTAGGTCTGCGTCTTATTTCTAAACTTTAACCCATTTGTATCCTGATTTTTGGTATCTAGAAAAAGCAGACAAGAAAATTGGTTATAATACTGGATTTTAATTTCTGCTAGTTTGTTACCACTCCTGTGTGGAGAGAGGAAGTCAGCTGCGTTAATTTGAAATTAGGCAATTAGCCAGGGTGATGTAATGATTTTATTCCTTTGTTTACCTCTGCTTTCTGCAAGTCCATTCATAGCATCTCACAAAAGTAGGCTATAGCCTACAAAAGCTCATGTCTCCCTGAACAAGTTAAACTATAAGGTGCCACTTACTTACCTTCACTTCTGTGTAGTTATAATTAATTAAAATATCATTATTATCATCATTTATAAATTATATACACATAAAGAATATG
This sequence comes from Alligator sinensis, assembly GCF_000455745.1. Lineage (NCBI taxonomy): Eukaryota > Metazoa > Chordata > Crocodylia > Alligatoridae > Alligator > Alligator sinensis. The sequence goes on from NW_005843300.1 coordinate 8,840, forward strand.
CTAAAACTTCTTATGACATTTCAGATTTGAGGTAAATCTACAGATCATGGCACTGAGGCTTGCCAAATTTAGGCAGTTCCAGCTTTTGCATTGTTGGACTCTTAACTGCCCACAGAACTTTGAAAAAATGAGAAATTTATGTACATAAACAAGAAGGTAATATACTCCCAAAGCCTTAAGTTTGTCCATTTATTACGTTGTACATGTTAGGCTTTAGGGACAAGTTAATAAACTCTTAGGAATGATTTGTATAGATAAAAAATAAAATTCCTCCCAAAGTAGATCTTTTCTGGTCATTATATTACATAACTAATTCTGCTAAAAGTATTCACAGTAGTTTGTGACTCTTATATGCTAAATTTTGTAATTAGTTGAGCTTCCTAGTTGCCTGTCCATAATACTGTTCAAAACTGTCCTTTTAAAACTATTCAAACTTTAGAACAGCTTGAGTTATCAATGGGTTTTGTTTGTTTTTATCTGAGTGGAGAAAAGCTACATTTTTGTGTGGCATGCCATTTACCTTAATTCACACAAGTAAACTTTACTTTGAGTCAGCCTTTGTGCAAATAAACTTTTAAAAATTTAGGATGGTTGCCTAATGTGTAGGGGCTTAATGTAGCCTTCAGTATATGACAGACCACTTACTAATCACCATTCCAGAATGGTTTTAATTTCCATTTATAATCAAGTGGCAAGTTTTGCTCTTTGTCTTTTGTAAGCCTGCCATGCAATTGTATTGAACAAGTTGGGGCAGGATTGAAGAATGGTGGAGGTAAAAAAAAAAAAAAAAAAAAAATCTTCCTGTATTACTGCTTTGACCCCCAAATCAGTCCTCCTACCAACTTTTCACTTCTAGTTAACTGAGATACTCATTTTTGTTGAGCAAATTTCTGTCAGTAATAGAAATGTGTTTTATCCATTCAAAGCCTGCTTCCACATTTGCTTGATTATTTGACAATGAAACTAGTAATTGTATTGTGTTCTTTCAAAGACGATTGTAATAATGTCTCCTTTTGGAGCAGGGACATTGTTAGTGCCATTAGTCCAGCATTAGCCTACTTTATAATGTTAAAAGTCTATAGATGATCAAGGAGAATTAAAATATTGCTTTTTTGATAAGTGGCAACAAGTTTTAATTTTGTCACTTAAAGCATCCCAGATCATGTTTGGCATTCACTTTGCTTAAAACGAAGTTGGTTGGGAAAACTATACATCTTTAAGAGGGAGGTAATGTGTTTCTTGTTTTTCTTCTATCCAGGTTTTTGAAAAAGTTTAACTGTTAGACCTTGGGGTATGAAAGAAGATCCTAGGTAACTGGCTGGTTCTGCCTCAGCAGCAGATTGAATGCAGGCCTCTGTTTCTAGATTGCTTCCAGAAAACAAGTTTTCAGGTAAGAACTGTCCATGGTTGTGTATTTATTTGGTTATAATTTCTTTAGTAACTAAATGTATATTTTATGTATTCTGGCAGCATTCATTACAGAAACACAATTTAGTGGGTTATTTGGCCCACAGGACTAATATGTACACTATTAAAACAGAAACATAATTTTGTCATGCCTCTGCTCAGTCTTTTTAACTATGTCAAGAGTGTTGAATTTGTTTGGGGTTTTTTTGTTCTTCCCATTCCCCCCCTCCCCCCCACACTTATACCTTGATCTTTTCTGTTCTCATTCCCCACTCCTGTTACCTGTTCTCCAGGTTCATCCACCACACAGCTGGTTTTTGTTATAGGTTATGTGATTAAAACTAACAAAGTACTAAACTAAATGGATTTAAGTTGATAGTGTCCATTTAATGCCTAGTTTATTTATGTTCTTTTTGATTGCTTGTTGTCCATGACTGATTCCATAAGCTACTTGTTCTATGAGCTAGTCCTGGTATTTCATTCATTCAGAGAAAATTGTGAACTCTTTGGAGCAGAGAAATTGTTTAAGGTTGAGTAGAATGCCAGTGTGGAAAGGCATTCCAGCACATTGTATGTGTGTAGTCTGATTTCACAGATTGTACTAAACTGTATGTTTTAAGAAATTGATTTTGTTGTGTTACTTAGCCTGCAGCACATGCTGGAAAGTATAAAACTTCAACTTTAAGTTCTGGAAAAAAATCTTTGTGATTTAAATATTATATATAAATAAATATGTGTATGTATATTAATAACATTACTTGTATAACAAATATTTTTAAACTATATATATTTATGTCTATATTATATATGCTGTTTTGAATATTGTTGAATCAGATGCATTTAACTTCTTTCTTTAAAATATACTTATTTTTTATGACAAAACCAAATGATGCCATATGAATTTTAGCAGATCCTTTATTTTTTATTTTTTAAACAAAGTTTATAATGTTTTTATATCTGATAGAGAATCCAATGGCTGACCAAAGGATGGATATTTCTTCTACAATTAGTGACTTTATGTCACCTGGTCCCACTGACCTAATCTCCAGTTCTCTTAGTACTTCAGGAATGGATTGCAACAGGAAAAGGAAAGGAAGCTCTACTGATTATCAGTAAGCATGTTTTTTTCTTAATTTAGCCTAGTTTAACAGTTTAAAGAGTACCTATTTTCTATCCAATTACAATTGATTTAAAGAAGTGATGCTTTTTTACATATTGAAAATGCTTTGTACCTCAGAAATGGGGGAATTCCTGGCTTTATAATAAAATAAAATAACCTACAACTAGTGTATATGGATTAAAAGAGGTCAGATTTGGAATTTGTTAAGGATTGATTATCTATCATGGTCCTCCAATTAGTGTAATGTTTCTGGTGTATTATTGGGGAAAGGTTGAAACAAAACAGAAGTATTTTTCTAGTAGACCTTTTCTCTTAATTTTATTTTTGACAAAGCATTTGAAAACTGCTCAGAGTCTAGGTGTGTTAAGTGTCCTACTAAACATGGATTAGTTGGCAGAATATATATGAGGTGTTCTGAGTGGTTCTCAAATAACTGCACTTTCACGTGGCAATCACTAATGCATGCATGTACCTGGAGAATATATATATTTTAGGCATGGGGATGCTCATATAATTTGTTTTTAGAAGTACTCCAATTTCACATTCTAACCTTCCTTTAAAGCATAAAAAACCAGATAACATTACATAGAGGGAAAAAATAAAAGATGCATTTAAAACAATTTTTTCTTATTGTTTCTAAAACATATGAGTTGGATCCATAGTACTTGCTTTGCTTATCAGAGGCACATAAAGAAATGTTGTTATATAACCTTTTGAATGTGAAGTGTTTTGATCACAGCCATGCAGCACATCATTCTGTGAGCTTAGATTCGTACCAGATGTCTTTTTTGTTTCTTTGCTCTCACTAATGTTCTGTGATTTTTTTTTTTTTTCTTTTTGAGGCCTATGTAAAACAAAGGCCTCAAAACAAAAAAACGCTCAAGTTAGGAGTATGTTGCCCCACCTGTTAGTTCTCATCGAAAATGCCTGTTAAATCCCTTTTCTACCAGCATCATCAGTGATATAGGAATCGTGGCTTACAGTGGATATATGAAGCTGGAAAACTTAGTGAATACCTATAAGTGAGGCAACAGGGCGGATAACACTTATCTCTTATATTTAAAGCGATATGTCTACCTAGTAAGTGGAAACAAGAAAATAGATTAAAAAGCAGAAGCAAAGCTAGGAATGTTCCCCCTTTTCCCCAGACATTTAATTTCTACCCATATGCTGTACGAGGAACCTTACGTGATTTAAGAGTACATGTTTTTGGTTCCTTCTCAGAGTCTGAAGTCTGGTAATGTGAACTAAGGAAATTTTTTTGCAAAAGGTCTCCCTTGTCTCTTACTCAATCAACTGCTTTGCTGAACGGTTACAATTAATTGTTCTTGACAAAACATAAACGTCTTTCATTCAAAAAGAGAAAGTCTTAATGATGGAACTGAGTCACTAAAAATAACCCCTCTCCTTTTAAGTTAAGAAAGGGGTTCTTTAAGTCAAAATCAAGGAGCTGCCATCTAAGCTTAGCTTCACATATTTGCCCTAGGGAGTCATAGACTGACTCATTATTAGGAAAGTGGAGGTTTTAGTAATCTGTACCAGATATATAGCTAATCTGCATTCTTGCACTCCAAGACTAACCCAAGGCTATGTAAGAAAACAGTCTGTTTATCCATAGTATTACAAAGACTAGGTATGCAATAACTGATTTAAAGTCTTGTCTGTTAGTAACATGGCCTGTTTACAGACGTTAAAAAAATGGTGCTTTACTTTAAACTCTGTGTGCCCCCGCACTGAGCCCTTTGCATGCCCAGAAGAGGCATCACGTTAGTTGGACCCAGCTTGCCCAATGTCTGTATAGATAAGGCGCTTCAGGGGGGCTTTTTTTGGCACTTTTATCTAAGAGCTGATTGAATCTGCTGTTTGATAAGTGCCAAAAAACCCTGCTGAAGCACCTGATCTATACAGACACTGTAGAGGTGGATTGAAGTAACATGCTGCTGCTTCAGGTAAAGCATTTTTTTGGTGGTTTGGGTTGGGGGTAAGGTCTGCAGGCAGCCACAGTGACTTGCTTATGTGTTATATCCCTTTTGCTTAATTCTGCAGTTTTTTTCGTCTTAAGACCTCAAACCTGATGTTGGAATATTCCTTTTCTTCAGACAATTTTAGTTCATACTGAGCATACCAGTTAGGAAATTAGTTAAGAGACTTTTTAGGATTTGAGGACACCATTTCTACTTAACAAGAACCTAAATTCAAAATTCTTGTCAGTCCTTTGAGACGACGTATGTATATTCTGTATATGTGTCCTACTGAATATTCATCAAGCCAGCTGTGTCCTGATCTCGTCAAATTCAACTTTCTCTAGAACAGTGGTACTTAATGTTCACCTCATAGGACAGATCTGGCCCTCGGAGCTGTCTCATCTGGCCTGTTGGTCTGGAAATTTGATAGTGGGGGAATGGTGGCAGCATCAATTTTTGCTCTTCAGCTGCCAAATTTTCAGACTTGTTGGGGAGCCTTGTGGCCTGGATGGCATGTCCTTGTGTACTGGATCAAGCCAGTTCACGGTCAGGCCAGGACACAGAGTCACTCTGCAGCCACATCTTACATACAGCGCTAGGCCATGTGTAAGATTGGGCCATCATGTAGCTAGATCTAGTACATGGCCATCATGTGGCTAGATCAGTGTGGCAGGGGGCACACCCAGGGATGGGTCTCATGCTGGCCCACCCAGCTGCCTCTATGGGGCAGAGTGCCCAGTCTCGCTTGCCACGACTTTGCTGTTCCCATAAACTGGTGGTATAATGCAGGAGGCTGCCCATTTCCTGCCCCAATGCCAGCGGATGCTATCTGCGGCTCCATACCTCCCCTACACTGCAGTCCATGCCTTGCAGATGGCATCCACATGATATAATCATAACCTACATCACGACTGGTGCTCCAGGGTCTCACAGAGACTCTCACTCCCTCCCTGGAGTAGCAGGTCATTGTGCTTAACCTTTAGGCCTTTCTTTCGACCCACACTCAGCTTCCTTGCGGTGGAGGACTTACCGGGGTTAAGACTCGCCCCTAACTCTCTGGCTAAGCCCCCCACTCAGCCTCTGGCCCAACTACGGCCTCAGGCGTCCAAAGACATACCTTGGCCTACTCCCCACTCCTGGGGTTCGTATTGTGCTCACTCTAGAGCCTCCACAACATGCCCCACCCTGGAGTCTTCTCATCATCCTCACAATCAACCACTTCCGGGGCCGGCCCTTGCGCTGCCCTTCAGGCTTACACCCAATTTGGCCCTACTCAGTGTGCCTCTGGGACTGCCCTTCCTGCCTACTCACATTCAACCTGACTCTATGTGGGACCACCTACATCCCTGCCCTCTCAGACTTTAACAACTCCGCCCTCTTCACTAGGGCCTCACTACGCCTTTTCTCAGGGCCTTGGGCTCAACCACCCCCATAGGCTCAGGTGGCACTCCACTTGACGTGCCTGGCCCACCACACTCACTCCCTGGGGTCTTGCACCCCACCCCCTACAGGGGTTCAGGTGGCCGCACCCATGCCTGGCCCCACGACTGCCTCCAAAGCCCACCCAAAGATGGGGACTGGGATTAAGGTGCTCCTCCACACATTTCACCGAGGAGGTAACTGGCCTGGCATTTCCTGGGGGCCCCCACTCAACTAGGAGCCCTACCAGGCCACCCTTTCCCAGCAGGGTGCAGTTTTAGGTCATGCCCAAGACAAAGAGCCTCCTGCTCATACCTGCTAGATGTCCCATGCAGTTCAGCCAGGCTAGGTTTGTGCCTGGGCTGGCAGCAGCAAACTGCAGCCTTTATGTGCCTAGTGCTTTATATGCCTGGCTGTTTCCTGTTTTCTGCCCCTAATGTGGCAGGCACGCAAAAGTGCACTGCCACAATCCGGTACATCTGGTACATACCTGGCACTGCCCATGTATGGCATGCAGGGTCAGGCCAGCATGCCAAATTGCACCCTTAGACCAGCCCTGCATGCTGAGCCTGCACTGGTTACAGTAGACTGGCGCTGCAGCACTCATTTGACCAATGGAGCCAGGTAGGTTGAGCGTTTAGGGGCCACTACACTAGAATAAGTGATGTTGAGGTGGGTACCTTGTGCCTAAAAGCTTCTCTAATATCCCAATTATGCAGTTGGTTCTGTAAAAGATTTCACCCCCTAAAAAATCCCTGCCTCTCACCTCACGCCACTTCCTTTTCAATCTTTTTTTTCTGAACGAGTAATATTTCTGAATTCCTCTGTTCTTCTGGAAAGACTAAATCTGCTTTTTATGCTGCAACTAGTTTCTTTACATCTAAAGCCCTTCAAATGTCTTCTAATCAGAAGACACTCCATAATAAACTTTAATGGTGGTTGTACCTGAAGTGTAAAAATGTTGACCTGGCCATTAAACACCCCTCTTCTGTTTTTTATAGTAATTGACTCCCGTATTTTTTGTAATGGACTCCCCTGATTTTTCCTTCTGTCTGGACATAACTGTAATAGGTTGTTTGAAGGCAATTGTGTTGAGCTGCTTACATCTACCTCACAGATATCTTCTTGTAATTGCTGTTCTTTCAAGTGAACAGTGAATTAGATCACAAGAAGCTCTAATTCATTGTTCAGTTGGCATAAGAGCAGTTGTGTGGGTATTGGTGAAGTAGATGTAAGCAGCAGGAGATTCCTTCAGCTTAATTGTTCTGTGGTGGAACTGCCTTAAACTCTATCACATACAAAACAGCCCATCAATCTGTTCTCCAGATTAGCTCCCATCAGTTCCACTGCTGCCACTGCAGCAGGTTACCTTTACTCTGACCATACTATTTGATTGGAACAGATGAATTGGAGTCTAGCAAAGTGGATGTCTGGAAGTTTATTCTGTCTTTGAGTCTGATTACCTAAAAAACCTGCTGGTGTCCAGTTTGTAGTGCCCCATCTTTCCCTGTGGTAAGCTAGTTATACACAGTTTTGTAGTGTGTAAAACTACAATAACTAAGAGAAGAATAAAGTCAGAACAATTTAATAAAATGCTTAAAATTTCCCTTTATGTTAAAGCTTGTACAGTCATCCCAGTAGTGTGGGAACATACTTTCCCTTTTCTCTTTCAGCCTACAGAAGGAGCCACAAACCTTCTCCTCCAACAAGTTTCCTGCCCTTCTGGGTTATCCCTGTCCCATTTATAACCTGGCCTTAAGTGATTTGGAACCTTTTTATTAGGCAAAGTGATCTTAACCCTGCTGCCTATGTGTTGTTGTTGTTTTTTTTTTATTGAGTCTCTCATGATTTTACTCCTGTCACATAAGAGCAACAGGATGTCTTGAATTATAACTTTTATTTCACAGCCAGAAATAATGCCTTTAATTTTATGATTTTACAGAAGAAAATTATAATTTACAAAATGTGCCTGATCTAACTGAGCAAAAAGCTTTTGGGGCTCTTGTGTTACTTTCTAATCTTCTAATGGTTGGTAAATTGATACCTTTTGTGTCTGAGGTATTGATTGATACATTTTCAAAATCTTCCTTTGGAAGCAGTTGTTCAATTATCTAAATAAGTTTGTTATTGATGCCTCATTACAGTTTAAATTTTATGCTGACAAGCATAATAAACATGGAATGTATTGACTGATTCATAGATGAGGGAACACTCAACATTATTTGAGGTTTTATTTTTAATTTAGAAAGTACATTGAATGATAAAGATTATCAAGTTTATTTAAGACTTAAGTATCAAATAGTGACCTGAAGTAACCATAACATTTAGTGCACCTATTTTTCTGTGATTATTGTAGCACTTGTAATGATGACTCTGGAAAGGAGCTTCTGAGTGTTTGAGTATATTTTATAGAGCTTTTATCTTAAAACTCTAGGGCTTAGGTACAAAGACTAAAGTGACACTACTGGTGTCTTAATACACCTGAAGAGACATTAACAAGGGTAACAATTAACCTCATATTTATATTTTCCTTATACTGCCCTTCTGATATCAAGGAAAGTATATCTTATCTTCAAAATGAGAACTGCAACACTGATTTAAGAGTCCATTTTTCCTGCTGGGCCAAACCCAGACACAAGAAACTTTAGGTATGTGTGCCCGCCTCTGCTCCAAAAGGCACTCTCGGGCAACTCTTGCGCGGGTGGCTAACCGGATCTGCCCCGCTCTCGCTGGGGAGTCCCTGGAACTCGCCGACCGCGGTCGTGGCTGGGCCTGCAGCAGTGGGGTCCCCCTCTCTGCTGCCTCCAGCGCCAAAGCGCCCCTGGGCAGGCTCTCACGGGGCTCCGACCTCCCCTACACCCCGGCCAACGCCACCTTTGGTCGCGGACCTTCTGTTCCTTGTCCCCGGACGAGGACTGG
>NW_005843300.1:20692-21003 GCF_000455745.1 Alligator sinensis
TAGTCCAGAATAACTAGAATATATTGGTGACCCGAGCTACTGCGGGTCACGGGGCCCACGACGTCTAAGGCGATCCTTGAGAACGGGGTGGTAATAACAGGCATGGATTGGAGGAGGGCCCGAGGAGGGCGTTCGGTTCTTGTCTTTTGACAAATGGGGCAGGCCGCACACCAGTAGACTACTTCCTCCCTCATCCCGGGCCAAAAAACCCATCTGTTCACCTTCGTGAGGGTTTTGTCCTGGCCCAGATGCCCCCCTATGGGGCTTGCATGCGCCAACTGCCAAATAGCCTGGCGGAATTGGGCGGGCCC
>NW_005843300.1:21841-22679 GCF_000455745.1 Alligator sinensis
CGGCGGGCCGGACCCCGGCGGTCGGTTTCTCGTGCCGCTGCCACTAAGAGTCCCTGGTTCTTCCTCTCTGAGGCAGTGAAAGCTTTGGGCAACCTCAGAGCTTCCTCGCAATTCTGTGGGGTATGCTGCCGGACCCATCGTTGCGTCCGCTCCTCTAAGTCGTTCTGGAACTGCTCCAGGACGATCTGGTCGGCTAATGCCTCTCGGTCATGCCCCGCTGGGCTCACCCACTTATCCAGCAAGTCGCGCAACTGTTGTAACAGCACTCTCGGCTGTCTTATCTCGTGGCCCTTCTTAGCTTGGAATCGGCGCCAGTAGTGCTCGGGGTTGATCTCCAAGCGATATAAGATGGCTTCCTTTACTGACTCATAGTCCAGGGCATCCTCCCTTGACCGCCCACTACTAAGGCCCCCAGCTGGCTGGCCCAGTATCTCTCATCCAACCCTGTCATAAGGGCATGCCGTTCAAAGGCCTCAATATACGCCTCCGGGTCATCCTCCTTAGTCATCTTAGGCATCTTAAAGGATGCCAGGCTGTGCTGGCGCCAGTCTTGTTGCCGGTCCAACATCTGTTGCTGGGAGCCCAGAATCTGGGTCAGCAGTTGCAGGTTCTGCCCGAGAATATCAACGGGGCCCATAGCTGGGGCCTGCATGTCGGCGTAAGTCGCCAAATCAGGGTTCTCCATCATCCAACTTCTGCCACCACGTTGTGCCCGCCTCTGCTCCAAAAGGCACTCTTGTGCAACTCTTGCGCGGGTGGCTAACCGGATCTGCCCCGCTCTTGCTGGGGAGTCCCCAGAACTCGCCGACCGCGGTCGCGGCTGGACCCGCAGCAGGGG
>NW_005843300.1:23163-30058 GCF_000455745.1 Alligator sinensis
TTTATTTCCGCTGAGCGGCGCCTCTCTCTGACGTCACTCTGCCCGAGCCGTACGAATGCGCGGCTAACGAGCTGCGCGGGTGGTTCCCCGGCCTGCACGCCGCCGCTGCTCCCACCTCCTGCGAAGCATAAGTGAGTATTTCCTCTGGCTCTGGGCCGGGGTCTCCCGCTAGTCCCGTTGTCCCTGGGACAGTATGCTATTGCTCCATCCTATGGAGACCTTTGTACCTCAATTCTCTAACCATACTGTTGACAGGTAAAGCAAGAAGCTCATTGTTTACCCTCACTAAACAGAAGGCACACAATAGGTTTAATTTTAAGGAAGTCAACTTCAGTATCCTTTCAAATTAATTTTATAAAATTGGAATTAATTTTTCTATAAGATAATAGTGTTGCACCCTTTTGACGTAGGTTATAAACGAGCCTTTTCACGTTGAATTACATTTTTTTTTTTTTAGTTTCTGGCTATAGAAATTTGCATGTCAGTGTGCTAGAATTGGTACCGCACTGGAAATTAATGCAAACCAAAGAAATTGGTGTAGTTTAATCTAGTAAGCATTTTAATGATTTTTTTTTGTACATTGTGTATAATACTTTTTCTTTATCTTTTCAGACTTGATGGCTTTTCTTTTGAGTAAGTATAAACCTTTCAGTAATTAGTTTTAATTCAGACTCTAAGAGAAGTACAATTTTTATATCCGGTTTTCTCGTGTAGTTTTTGGGTAGAAGCTAAGCTAGTATTAAGCCAGGTTTAGAAAGACTTACAAATCCACATACACTGGTTGCACCAGTTAAAGAATGTCTGCTTGTTTAGTTTAAATTTGTTCATCCTCTGTTTAGACAGGCTGTTTGGGTTTGCCTAACTATGAAAATTGTACTGGTTTAGTCCCTTCCACAATGTGATCGCATTTATTTCCAAGTAAAGATATTTATACCGGTATAAAGAGAAGGGGAATATGCTATACCTGTATTAATTCCTGTGTTTAATGTAAGTGTACACAGTAGGGTTGTTTAAAAATTTGGTTTGGTTTTAATATATCTCACTCGAACAGTAAGTTAAGTTAGTATAAAAGTTGTATGTAAACCAAATTATTGGGTGGGTTTTTTTCTGTGTCCCCCCCCCCCCCTCATTTTAATCTAAAAATATATTCATGCTAATTCTGTTGAGAGCTCTTTTAGTGGACAGCGGGGGTGGGGTGGGATCCATAGGTGACATGTTTGTGCCCCCGTTTGATTCCTCCTCTACTTAGTTTGCCAGCAAAGCCCTATCTGGCCTGACTTGACCTGGCCTGGCCCCTTCAGGCCAGTGATAGGAACTATCCTCCCCACATTGCCCCCAACCTTGCGAAGAATATTGGCTGCAGACCCGCCAACCAGTATGGATACTTGATGAGCATTCTTTGGACATCCAGTCACATGGCACACAAGTCCACACCCTTGTTGTCAAAATCCTATATTTGCTGTTGGTGGATAGTGACATTTCTGAAAGCAAGGGTTTCCTGCTTCAACTTAGAAAATATTTCAGCATATTTGATTATATATTTCACCTTTCAAAATATTTGATTACCTGCAAGTCAATACGAGCTTAGCAGAGCACCTTTTATCATGGATATCCCTTTGTCTGAGTAGGAAAAGGATGAGTGGAAGGAGGTATAATACAGAGAGAAGGTCAAGATTTCCTTGTCAGAAAGGAGGTGTAGCAGTTTCTGTCTGTGAATATATGTATGTACTTTGCCAGTCTGCAACTTGCATAGACATTGAATTTTGTTAGAAGTCTTGTTAGGTTGTGCAACACAAATGAAAACTCTGCAGTTTTGTGATTTCAGTATATTTAATTGGATAGAAATAGGCCTTATTTATGGGTAACTGAGTACTAAAACAGGATAAGAAATCAGCTGAAGCTACAGCTAGGAAATTTGAAACATGGGAAATCTTTTTAGATCAAAGTATCATAGTAGCAGGCAGTTCAGACATAATCCCTACTAATTAAACCAGTTACTAAAGCTAGAATGATGTGAACTTTCTTGTGTGTATGGGTTTTTTTTTAAAAACATTAAAGGTGTTTGTTACACTGCTTCCTATTTTCTCTTTGTAATTATTATCACCCAGTCTCGAATGCTTTTCTTAGGGTATTTAATTAAATTTCCTTTTATTATCAACTGGACATTAAAAAGTAGGCAGTTTTAAGGGCTACATTGTCCCTAGCCATTTTCAGCTATGTAGTGGATTAAAGGGAGGTAAATTCTCACTCATACAGTTTTGCTTAGCAAAGTAAAGTCTGTTCATATTGCAGCTTTAATTGCAGTATGAGTGGGTGTTGGGGCTGGAGGATAGGATTAAGAGACTGCTTGCCTTTTGTGAACAGATGGATAGACAGGGGCAAGAAATAGAAGCCTTGGCTATGCCTAGATCAGGATAATTGGTTGATCTTGTGTGATGGGAAGAATAAAATACTCCCCAAAATGATAGTCCTAAGTAGCTTCCCCAACTTTTGAACAACTGAAGAGAAATGGAGGGAGGGGAAGGTCCCATTGGGGCATAATGTTTTACAGCAACTTCTTCCAGAGTAGCATGGCTATTTAGCTTAGTCTTAGTTCAGCTGAAGGAGCTCTGTCTAGCTTTTCTCCATGACTGAAATGTGTTTGTAATTTATGATCATAGATAAACATTCTGAACCATGGTTTATTAGTCCCATTATTTTTAAGACTTTATCTTGTGAAAGGTTTCATGACAAAAAGATACACTAAATTCCAACAAAAAAAAAAAAACATTTAAAATTACTTGCCTGAGCCCTTCAGGCAGATGTCGAAAGAAAAATACCTCATTAGAAATTCTGTTATGTATCAACTTCTGGGCCATTAGGAAGAGGATCTTGAAAAATGCAATGATCAAGAAATAAGAGTAGCATGTGGGAAGAGGATCTGAAAAAAAAATTAGTGGGAGGGAGCATAGGGAAATTGTGGTTAATGGGAGGTTTATCTGTAAAACAAACATCATTTAAATATCTATTTCTGTTTGAAATTCTGAAGATGTCAACAAACTCCATGAGTTTTGTATGTCTCAAGGTACCAGAATGTCCTCTCTGGTACACTTTGGAGTTTACTGTTTCTAACTGTTTTTAGATGAACATTGAACCTAAGTTGTGTAAACTGAACACTATGCCTTCTGTGTGAGAGAGGAAGGAATTTTGCAGTTAATCTGGAAGTTGCTGAAGCAACATAAAGGGGCTGTAGGTGGGGCTAATAGGATCATTTTATTTTTTATTTTTGAGGCCCCAGTTTTCCAAAAGTAACTAGCGGTTTTGCATGTCCAATTTTTGATGGCTTAAAAGTGGTCAGTTTCCAGAAAATGTGAGTAACCACCTCTAAAAATCAATTCCTTTTAAGGTATCAAGTTCAGCTTCTAGAAATCACTACCCTTTTTTTCAAAAATGTATTCACCAGTGGCTTTGATCTTTGCCAACCCGTGATCCATAAGAACACACAGAAGGGGGGAAAAAAACAATTGTAAAATCTGCTATACTAGGTCTGCTACGCTAAACACTAGGCCTGTTTGACTGGAGTTTTAACTCGCCTATTTTAACTCGCCTATTCTCAAGCAAATAATGCTATTTGTTTGGGGAAATGGCATGTCATTTACAGTTTCAGCATAAGGGATGCCAAGATAAAGCAGTTTCTTTGGGGAAGCCCCAAGATAAGCGTGCTTTCTTGGATTCATGTAAGATAAAGGGAAATGCTTTAATGTGCTTGAAATTTAAGTGAAAAATGGGGAAGCAATTATTATGCCACAGTCAAGAGCAAAGAAAAGAAGATTGACTGTAGAAGTGTATTGTGCACCTGCTACACTGGCTTCTTAATAGGTATGAATGAACTGAAATCACCATTTCATGGTTTTCATGGAAAATGTTAAATTGGGTATTTTTCACAAAAATCAGAGAAATTCACAAAAGAAAGGAGCCCCACAAAAAAAGCAGGGAAAAGCGGGACTCCGTGTAAAAATAAAAGATTTTTCTTCTGTCATCACCATGGAGATTCCAGGTAACTTCCTTAACAGAAAGGTGGTAAAATAGTATTCCCTCATGAAACAGAATTTGAAGCATTCTACAAAACAACTGCTTAGAAAGGCAAGGATTTTGTCTTAAGTATCAGACATATTAAGAATGACAGCCGGTATGGATGCAATTCTGAGAAGCGTATATGAATGTGATCAGCACTTATAACATCGTACAGAAGTTTATATAAACAAAGTGGTCACATAGCTGATAAACAAAACAATACGTTACTAAGACAATTTTATAACCAGGTATCGGTAAAAAAAAAAAAAAAAAAAGTAGATGCCTAGGTGTACATCATTAAAATACTGATTAAATATTCCATGAGCACTAGCTCACAATTGAATTAAAAAGCAAACCTTAACTTGGGATATACTACTAGATTCCTATTAAAAGTGACAAAAGCAAAGACTTTAAAATAGGTGATGCCAACTGTGATGCCCTGAAATAAGAGATCAACAACAATTTTTTTTAGAAATATAAAGGGGAAAATTTTCTGTTTTGCTAATCTGCACCTACAAACATCACACCAGAACATGAAAACTAAGAGCTAAAAAAAAAAAATTCTACACAGAATTAGAAGTTTTTTATTTCTTTCTGACTTACCAGTGCAAGTTGTTTGATAATGGCTAAACATTTTAATGCTTTGGCGAGAAACTAGAAAGGACACATTAATAGACTAAAAAATATTGTCATAAAACTGATGCCATCAGTTTGTAACTTCTTTTACTATACAGCATATCAAATATGTAAGTTGGTTTGTTCTGGTGGAGGCAAAATTATTCCAAGATGGTTTCATCATTGCAATAGAAAAACCAAAAACTTCATACTTATGATCTTTCATGTACAATTTGTGCATATAACATTGTTTAAATAGATGGCTTATTTTTGCACTAGGGGATTAAAGGCAAAAGCAACGTTTTATGATTTAATTAATTATGTTTGATTTCATTAACAAGCATAAATAAATGCTTGTTTGATATAAGCTTTTGGTATTTGCTAATCTTACTGTATTTTTGAAAGTTTTGCTCTGTTTTTTCAGAGAAGGTATGGATACAGATAAAGATGATCAGCATGGAAGGTACTATTTAATTATTAAAGTATACATTTCCAAGCATTTCATTAGGGATGTGAGAATTGTGGTGGTACTTACATCTGTGTAAATATTACTGAAATATTTGGGCCTCTGCATATCTAAGAGTCATTACTTGCAGGATTATGGCTTATTGTTACAGCTATTATAGAAGGTAATATGAGCCTTAGGGGGGATATTTTAGCAAATTATCTAATTTAGAAATCAGAATTTAGAGAAAAATATGCATGTTAAAATATGCTGGTTAAGGTATTTAGTGTGTACAGAAGTATTGCTTTATAAACCATGTAAGATATCCTTGAGTAAGGCAGGCAGCCATTTAAATTTTGCAAGTGCCACCTATAATTTGCCATATCCCACTAATTTCAAAATTAAAGGAACTGTTTAAACAGATTTAAGAATGCCTTCTGTTTTGTGAAGGGACAGCTTTCTCTTAATTTTCTGGATCTCACCAATAGCAACCTTGAAATTGACAGAACAATGCTAATATCATTGTGTGCGACTGAAAGAGGATTGGAGAATTCACTGCCCACCCTCCATGTTAGGTGATTTTGTTTTGTTTGCCAGAGACAATATGTGGCTCACACTGTATTAGAAAATATGACTTTGTAATGCAACTTCCTTCCCAGCAGGTTGGAATACACAGACCAACAAGGCAGGATAAAAAATGCAAGGTGAACTATTTTATTTCTTAACAAACTTAATAAGTTACTTGATAAGTTTAATATTAAAAAAAACTATTTCAAGTTTAGTATGTTAGGCACAATTTGCACATATTGCTAGTTTTCAAACTCAGATCTGTCTTCCCCTGTTTGATTTTCACACATTTTGAAGTTTGAAAGATTTGTTCTTCTATAAGCTTCATGAAATTTTATTAAACAAAAGTTAGATATTTTTATTTTTCTTAAATTGTACAATTTAACTAAGAATTCCCATTAACACTGAGTAGATATTGGGTGGCTAATTCCCTGTGTCTTGCACCAAATTATTCCATGTTGTAAGTGCTAACTTAATATTGCAATGACATCTGTGTATCATTTTAGCATTAAGAGGGTGTACAGTGCTAAAATCAAAAGGCCATAGGGCATGTACTATGAAAAAAAAAATGTTGAATTTTAAAAGTGGACTATCAACAGGCACATATGATGCCCAGCACACTCTTCTTAGGTAAAAGTGGGGCTAATGGTGTCTTCTAAAATATTTTTAATGGTAATCTACAGAATTGGCTGCAACCTGTGAAGATCCTTGCCCTACAGTCCCAAAGGAACTGCAGGACAAAGCAGCAGGATTTGTCTCTGGGCTGCCAGATATGGCAAAAGTAAACTTCAAGGTAGGAGGAGCTACTTATCTCCTCCAGATAGGAACCATGCTAACCTGAATTGGGTTGTAACATTGCTGTTAAAATAATGACATGATTGGGATCAGTCTCTGGTCTCAACCAGTGGTGTGTCCTGCCATGGACATGTGGCATGGCAGGAGACATGACTATTGGGATTGGGGATCAGGTCCCAACCCATCACATCATTTTAATGTCTGCTGGAGCCAGAATTATGCACAGGAATAATGTTAAACGTTAGCATTTGCACAACTGCTTGTGCAAGTGCAGCCTTAAAACCATGAACAAAGGTTGCAAGGTGGGACCTACAATCTACTATTTAAATTTAAGTATTGTCTTTTCATTGTTTTTTTTCACAGTTCAGAATTTCATAACGCTCTTCAATACTGTTATTATTTTAATTTTTTCCTACTGTG
>NW_005843300.1:30068-62542 GCF_000455745.1 Alligator sinensis
TAGGGAAGCTCATAGTCAAATTGAAAAGAGACGTCGAGATAAAATGAACAGTTTTATTGATGAGTTGGCATCTTTGGTACCAACTTGCAATGCTATGTCCCGAAAACTAGATAAACTTACTGTACTAAGGATGGCTGTTCAGCATATGAAAACATTACGAGGTGAGTTACAAAACTTTTTGCCTTTGTCCCACATTGAACGATGAGGAGTTTAGAGCTTACAAACTGCAAGAATGATGCATGTGTCTTGGCATGATCATCACCACACTTTCCACAGAATCTCGAATCCCTCTTGGATTACTCATGCTTCTGGTGCAAATTTGACACTGCTTTGACAGCATTCCTTTGAGCCAATAGTGAGGACTAAAAACAGACTCTGAGACCTGGCTTATTAAAGGCAACATAAAGGTTGCAGTTAAGCTGTGCAGAAGGCAGTAAATCCAAAGGCAAATTTTCTACAGGAAAGAAAAGACAGCCACATGGCGCATATTGAAAACTGTAGGGAAGCAAAATCCATCCCCTCTAAGTCTAGGATCATTTTGACAGGACTCCATGGCTTATGAGCTGGAATAGCATCTGCTGACTTTCTGTATCATTGAAATGGGCTGTTAATCTCTGGATCCACCTAACTGTTCCTCCAAGACATCCTCTTTAACCCAGTCCCTAATTGCCCATGTGGGCCAGAACAGAGGCCTCCGTGTGACACACAATTTATGCCATGCAGGACTTACATGGTCTGAAGATCTTATGCCAGCTTTCTGCCCCTGGATGAATTTCACCAATGATGCACATCTTACAAAACAGCTTTCACTAGAAAACAAGACTGCGAAAAGCTGCAAGTATGAAATGTGACAGAGATAATGATTCTGTAGGAATGCTAACGTCTACATTTCCAAATTTGTATGGTTAACTTTCATATCATCTATGCAAGTATTTAACATTTAACCATCTCTAAGAAAAGAAAGAAAGGGAAGAAGGTTGAAGATAAACAAGTACTAATTTTGCTACAGTTCTGTAAAGTGGAAAACAGTTACATCTAGAGTACTTTTTTGTGGAATAACAGCTCCAAACTTACCCTTATATTAATGTAGACACAGAACAAAATGGTTGCAGTTTACCTTTTGAATTTTGATTTTTGAAGATAGTTCATTGGTGTTCAGTTTCTACCTGGTTAGCTGTTTAAGTTATTCATGTACAAGATAAACTTTTTTTTTTTAATCGGGAAAGTTCCACATAAATTAAATGCTGTGTTAACTGGATGGGGGAGCAGCTTTTTTGGCCAAACTTTCAGAGAAATCCCATTTTTCTTCAGGTGGTATGGGCCTCTTCTACTCTAAAAAAGAATATTGGAGATAATTAATGGCTGCTTAAAACAAGATTAGAGGCTCTCCTAGAACCCAGCATTCATGTTTGTTGGTGTTACATACTAGGGTTATGGTAGATCTCTGATGATTTAAGAAGTTGGCCTGCTTTTTTCCTGTGGATAGGGTGAAAAATAGTCTTTTGGCATTCAGAAATCAGTTAGGAATCCCAAATATTGATTTGACTGCAAAAGTGTTGGTGTTCAACTACTACTACTACATGCGCGCGCGCGCACACACACACACACACACACACACACACTCAATCGGAATACTTAAGTAATGTATATTATTGCAGTAAATATGGCAATCTCTACTATCTTATGAAATTAGTTATCTGTTATACGCAACTCTGTGTTTCCTTGTTGAGTTTTTAATTGCCATGTGTCTGGATAGTAGGGGTAAATGCAAGGGTGCTGTGAAATGGTTATTAAGAACTGAGAGGGAAAGGTAAAACGATGACACAGATAATCCTTGTATAAGCAGCTTTGAAGGAGTGGTTGGCTCCAGTCACCCTAAAACAGGGGTGGGCAAAATGTGGCCCGGGGGCCAGATGCGGCCCGCCAGGCTATTCTATCTGGCTCGCAGGGCCCCTAAAGAATTTAGAAAATTAATATTTATCAGCCCTAGGCTGCCTGTCGTGCAGCCCTTGATGGCTTGCCAAAACTCAGTAAGCGGTCCTCTACCCAAAATAATTGCCTACCCCTGCCATAGAATGTAGAGTCCTTTCCAAGGCTAAACTACAGTTTAGAGAAGACCAGAAGTTTCAGGCATTACCAAGGGGGGAGTTTGGCTCAGCTAACAGAGGCTGACAGGCTGGGGAGATTTGCCCAAAGAGAGCAAGCGGTAGACGCTTTTTCTTCCAACTCGGACATGGCATGTATGAGACCTTCATGGGGTATGGATAAAAAGTTAAGCTTTAGGTATAAAAACATGCCTGCAGAACACTATCTTATATAGTTTCTTTTACCCCTTGACCCTGGACACATCTACACAAGACGCTTTACTCGAAATTAGTGCAAATTACTGCGTAGTAAGCGCCAACATGTATACGTGCAGATGCTTACTGCACAGTAATGTGCTCAATCGCGAGTAAATTTGCTACCTGTAAATTCAAGTTACTGCACATTGCAGCAGGTGTAGACAGTTGATCGGGAGCGAAATTGCTCCCAGTCAGGTGGGTAGCAGGGGGCAGGAGGTTTCTCCCTGACTGGGAGCTGCCCCCACTCTGCGATCATGGAGCTGGGGCTGGGAACAGGCTGGGAGTTTGTTACCAGCCTCAGCTCCACGATCACAGTCGTGGAATGAGGGCTGGGAACTCCCTGCAGGCTGGGACCCATCCCTGACTGGGACAGTTTGTGGGTTGCACGGGGAGGTCTGTGCATGCAGCCTGGAGGTGGCTAGGGCAGGCCCCAGGCTGCACATGCAGACTTTCCCACACAGCCTGAGGCTGGCTGGGAACTGTCCTGGTCAGGGCCAGATCCTAGCCCTGTGTCCTGATCAGGCGATTGAGGTGCAGGGCTTGGAATCAGCTGCAGTTGGAGAGATGGGAGATGGCATTGTCCCCTTCCTTGCAGCAGGCAGCTCCTGGGGGTAGGAGGCAATCTCCCAGCCCCTGCTAGAAGACAGCTGTCTCCTGGCCCTATGCTCCATGCCAGCCCCTAGAGCTCCCCCTGGCTGCCACAGGGGCCAGGGCAGGGCCGGAATGGGCAGGAGCAAACTGCTGCCAGGAGCAGCAAATCTGCTTCTTCATCCCCGCACATGTAGACACCTGCCCAGGGTGAGTTTACTCCAGAGTAATTTCCTCATGTGTAGACATACCCCCTCTGTACTTTGTACCACTGCATGAAGAAATAACTGGCGCTTTGTTTAGAGAACCTGTTCTTCATTCACTTTTTTATCAGCTAATGTCATGGGCTCCCAAAAATAAATAGTTATAATCTGCAATTGTCGGGTTTAGTACCCAGAAGACCCTAACCTGTGTTCTTGTTTAAGAGTGGGTTAGTTGTAGGTTTCCTCTGTAGGAGTGAGAGAAACTTAGGCCTGACACCCATGAGAGTGCATGCAGTGACACCTTGAGAAGGGTTGGTGGTAAAGTTAGCACAGTATACATGGCACTGAATTTATGAAAGCATCCTCCAATTACCAAGTGCCTAAAGTAGAAAGATTCATTATCTTTTAAATTGCTGTTATCATCTCTCAGCTTGCTAAAGGATCCAAAATCCCGTGCTATTTTTAATCAGTAAGCCTGTCATTATCTAGTTCAGGGGTGGGCAAAATGTGGCCCAGGGGCCGGATGCGGCCCGTCGGGCTGTTCTATCCGGCCTGCAGGGCCCCTAAAAATTTAGAACATTAATATTTATCTGCCCTGGGCTGCCTGTCATGCGGCCCTCAATGGCTTGCCAAAACTCAGTAAGCGGCCCTCTGCCCAAAATAACTGCCTCTCCCTGATCTAGTAACTCAGTTTTGCCTTTCCAAAGTGAATAGCATCTGAAGGATTACTTTTGGAAAAGGTATAGCATGTATCGGCATCATTGGAAGCTGCCTCACGTACAGAGCTAGTGATATAGCCTCAAAGCTTGTCCTTTGCCTCTGCTTGATGCTTCCAGATAGTGCCATAGTAATGGTCAGTTTTGTGAAATGAACACATCCTCTATTAAATGGTTTGCAGTTCCTAATTCATTTCACATAAGTCACTAAATAGAAATTAGATAGTCATAACTTTGAGTCATAGTTGACTGTGTCTTAGATCCAAGAAATAATTCAGAACATCACTATAATTTTTCAATGTTCCTCTAATATAGAGAGCGGACTTGGATAGGACACATTTGGAAAACGTTTGTAGGAGGAGGAACATTCTTATTTTTCAAAGGATATTCAGTGTTTAAAGCTACTGTGTGTTTGTTCTTTTTTATGTTTTCTTGCCAGTGTGCATTCATTTCCAAGTTGTCCTCATCAGAGTTCCACTTGATATAAAAGATAGTTGAAGCTAAAACATGCCTGAAAAAAATACAAGTGCACCACAAAATACTGACAAAGAAAAGTTTGTAAAATTGTGCTGTCAAAGGATGTGCATTATCAAGTTTAAGTGGTCTATGAATTTTTTTTTTCTTTTAAGGTGCCACAAATCCATATACAGAAGCAAACTACAAACCTGCTTTTCTATCAGATGATGAATTAAAACATCTTATTCTCAGGGTATGTTTTAAATTTTAAAAGCAAAATTTAAAATTTGCGGTGTGGGGATTTTAAAAAAATCTTTGTGAATTCAATATTTGTGGAAAGACCTGAATTGTCTTTAGCAAGATAGGGAGCAGCCTGAGATGCAAAGATGATGTTGAAATCATGCAGCTGCACTTGAAATCAGTGAAACCTGAAGCTGCTTAATACCTTTTTCAAACTAGAGGTTTCAAGATGGCCACCTGAAGACTGACGCACTAAAAATCAGTGGCCCTTTAAAATACATTTCAGCTTTAAAAATTAACTGACTAGGCTTGCAGTGTTTTAGAGATTTCTTTTAAATCACCTAGTGTAGGATATGCATTAAGTTTCTGCAGTACTGGAACAGCTCAGATTGGCATAAAGTTATAAAGTTATGGCCATATCCCCTATGTACAGGTGTTCATGTTCTGTTGAATTAAATGAAACAATGCATGTGCCAGAAATACACAGGTATATAAATATCTGCAGAATCTGGGCTATTCTTGATTTTCAAGAGAAATAAAACATATTTAATATGGAATAAATATAGTTTAAATATAAGCTTGTTTATTGATTCTTTTAAATGCATGTAGTATTTATTCAATAAGAAATGGGCTTTTTCTGTTAGTAAATTGCCTTTAAATTCTTGGCATTGATAAGGAAAAATGATGCCAAAAAATCTTCAAATTGCATAGAGTCCAAGATTTTATCATAACTTCTTGTTTTTTCCTTTTGATTCAATTATTTCTATAACTTCAAGTAGATCAGTACTAACATAGAAATACTACTGTACCTCCCAAAGTGCAACTAAAAGTTAAAAAGTTGTAATGAAGTTTTTTGATTTGGTAATTTCCATATCTTTCCTAATTAGGCAGCAGACGGATTTCTTTTTGTTGTGGGCTGTGACAGAGGGAAGATATTGTTTGTATCAGAATCTGTCTTCAAGATCCTCAACTACAGTCAGGTATTCTTCATTGTGATCACTGTGGACAGACCTCAAACTGAATTTTTTTTTTTTGCTTATGTATCCAAACCTGGGGGCATTTATCTGAATTACAATAACAATCTAACATATATAAGAAATCTAGTACCACCTCTTTTCTGTCAGAAAAACATCTTCCTTTGGTTGGACTGATTCTGGCTTTAGCTGGACCCAGGAAAAGCTGAGGTGCCCTTGAGCTATTTTGCAACTTAGAAATCAAGTTGAATTACATTGGAGTAACGTTATCAAATGTTCAAGTAAGGTCTTGGAGTAACATTATCAAACATGCATACCTGTGTTAGGCTTCTCATTGGTTTTGAAAATGGAGCTTGTTGCCCTTTTGGAAATGTTCCCTTTGTTCTCTACTTGTTACATACAGGGTTGCTGTTAACACTGGCCACATACAAATGACAAACTTACAAGTGTTCACTTAGCTTATCCAAAGGGAAACATACCCCTTCTAGGAAAAAGATCTTCCGGATGTCAACCTGGAAGATCTTTTTCTCTTGCAAGAGTGAATGCTTATACACTCCCCTCTCAGTCTGGTCAGAGAGCAGGGTGAAAAAGTGGGGCAGTGTTCCCCACACTTCCCCAGATTGATTCATAGATTCATGGATGTTAGGGTCGGAAGGGACCTCAATAGAGCATCGAGTCCGACCCCCTGCATAGGCAGGAATGAGTGCTGGGTCTAGATGACCCCAGCTAGATGCTTATCTAACCTCCTCTTGAAGACCCCCAGGGTAGGGGAGAGCACCACCTCCCATGGGAGCCCATTCCAGACCTTGGCCACTCTAACTGTGAAGAAGTTCTTCCTAATGTCCAGTCTAAATCTGCTCTCTGCTAGCTTGTGGCCATTATTTCTTGTAACCCCGGGGGGGCGCCTTGGTGAATAAAAACTCACCAATTCCATTCTGTGCCCCCATGATGAACTTATAGGCAGCCACAAGGTTGCCTCTCAACCTTCTCTTGCGGAGGCTGAAAAGGTCCAGTTTCTCTAGTCTCTTGTCGTAGGGCTTGGTCTGCAAGCCCTTAACCATACGAGTTGGCCCTTCTCTGGACCCTCTCCAGGTTATCTGCATCCCTCTTGAAGTGCGGCGCCCAGAATTGCACGCAGTACTCCAACTGCGGTCTGACCAGCGCCCGATAGAGGGGAAGTATCACCTCCTTGGATCTCTTCGTCATGCATTGGGGACTGCCTGATTGGCAGACTGGCTGGGGAGGGCAGTACCAGGCTGCTCCAGTCCTCTCTGGGTCAATTAAGGAGAGTGGAACAGCAGGGCAAAGGCCCCTACCTGCTTTCCTGACTGGGATTCATGGTCTGAAGTATGGGGGGTGCGAGGTGGGCAGGTGTTGCCATGCTGTTCAGTTCACTGAGCTCATGGTGCCCAGGAGCCAGTCAAAGGAGCAGCCACTCTTTGCTCTCCCACCCTCTCCCCAGTCTGGTGAAAATGGGGGTAGTCAGTGGCTGCAGGATGAACATTTATATGTTCCCTCTCCCAGAAAGATTTCTACTTGTGGAAATTTCTCAGGAGTTTCCACTGATAGAAATGAACATCTGTTTGTGGCCACTGTAGCAGGTAACACAAATAATAATCTTTAAAATCAGTTTTCTAACAGATTTATGTGCTTGAGTTCTGCAGTGGCTGATTGGGGAGTAGAAAATACTAGTATAAAAAGGAGTGCTTTCCTTAGTAGATGAGGAAGTCAATGGAAATAGAAATTTCTTCTATGCATCCATCTACTAGCATAAGGCAAATATAACTGGCATTAGTCATACTAAATGCAGGTTTAATGTATAAGTAACATGAGGCTTAACTTTTAACAAAGGCTTATCTGATCTTCAGTTAACAGATCTGTAAGAAGAAACTTCTACTTCCCTTTACCGATTTTTAACTCATGCATTTATTTAATGTTTGCAGAATGATTTGATTGGTCAGAGTTTATTTGACTACCTTCATCCTAAAGATATTGCCAAAGTTAAAGAGCAGCTCTCTTCTTCTGATGCTGCACCTCGAGAAAGGCTCATAGATGCAAAAAGTGAGTATATATTTCTTTGGAATTGTTAGGGTACCTGGACTAACTTTTTAGAATTTCTTTTTATTCTCCAGATAATGAAAAAGTGGTTAATATTATCATTTCTGCCATGTCTTCTAACTGAGGATCTAACTATTAACAAAGTTAAAAAATACATATTTTAAACTTGTATTATACCCATTTTAGAAACCAAGACATTGAACTACAGACAGGGCAGGTGTCTGTCTTAAAGCTGTACAATATTTGATGGAGCTAGGAATAGGATTTTGTCTTGTGCTGTTAGCCACAAGACCATTTTTGCACAATTATTATAGGTACAGGTCACTTTATTAATTCTAACAGATTTTTCAAAGGGTTTTGAAAAATGTGATGCTTGGGCAGCTGTTAACATGACTGCCTGTTGTAACAGATTTTGCAGCTAGAAAGATCCAAATCACATTCAGCTTAAATCTTCCCAAATTACAAGTGTGCAACACCAAAATGGCACTTTTAACTTCTGGGTCCTTTTTTATGGGAATGCCAGCAACATAGAATATAATATGATCTAATGGGAAAAATCAATTCTAGGTGCCATGGAATTACTATGAATTACCCAAGCTCACTGAGAGGAGGCTGAAGATTTTAAACTCAAATGCTATTTTAATGGTCATTTTTTAGTTCATTTTAATTTAAAATTAAAAAAAAAAAGCTTCCTGATTTTAATTTTTCACTTGGTGCAGCTGGACTTCCAGTTAAAACAGATATAACACCTGGGCCATCGCGGCTATGTTCTGGAGCAAGACGTTCCTTCTTTTGTAGAATGAAGTGCAACAGGCCTTCAGTGAAAGTAGAAGACAAAGATTTTCCCTCCACCTGTTCCAAGAAGAAAGGTAATGTTTGAACATCTTATGAAGTTAGAAACAAACCTTTAATTTAATTCCCTGTATTGAAGATATTCTTCATTGTAGCAGTTGGATAAAGAGTTTTAAGTTTATTGCTTCCTGCTCTCTTCAAACTTTTCCAAAAAGAAGCGTTTCTATTGTGGCATGCTGAAAAAGAAATAGTGTTATTTGACAAGACTAGATTGTGCAGTCTTTGCAACAGTTGTGGTGATAACTAATGCATGCTAAGTATGACTGTAAGCTACAAGTTTTGTTGAACATCACTTGTCCTTACACTCCTAGGTCTCTGAAAATAAGAATGGAACTTGGATGCTTAAGTCACTTAGGCCAGGTGCTATTTCCACTTAGTTTCATAGTTGGTAGGGTTGGAAGGGACCTGAGCAGATCATTAAGTCTGACCCCCTGCCATGGCAGGAAAAAGTACTGGGGTCAAACGACCCCAGCAAGGTGTTCGTCTAACCTCCTCTTAAAGACCCCCAGGGTAGGAGCCAGCACCACTTTGCTTGGAAGTTGGTTACAGATCCTAACCACTCTGACAGTGAAGTAGCGCCTCCTGATGTCTAGTCTGAATCTACCCTCTGCCAGCTTGTGACCATTATTTCTAGTCACTCCTGGTAGTGCTCGGGGGAACAGGGACTCCCCCCATGCCTGCTGGTCCCCTCTGACTAGTTTGTAACAGGCCACTAGATCCCCCCTCAGCCTTCTCTTGTGGAGGCTGAACTGGTTCAGGTCCCTTAGCCTCTCCTGATCATGCGGGTGGC
Source organism: Alligator sinensis (assembly GCF_000455745.1). Classification (NCBI taxonomy): domain Eukaryota; kingdom Metazoa; phylum Chordata; order Crocodylia; family Alligatoridae; genus Alligator; species Alligator sinensis. The sequence goes on from NW_005843300.1 coordinate 39,288, forward strand.
CCTCCTCTGAACCCTCTCAATGCTGTCCTCATCTCTCCTGAAGTGTGGTGCCCAGAACTGGACGCAGTACTTCAACTGTGGCCTGACCAGTGCCGCATAGAGGGGGAGGATCACCTCCTTGGACCTGCTCGAGATGCATCTGTGGATGCATGACAAGGTGTGGTTGGCCTTCCTGACTGCGTCCCCACACTGTCGGCCCATGTTCATTTTGGCATCAGTAATGATTCCAAGATCCTTTTCTGCCTCTGCACTGACAAGAAGGGAGTTCCCCAGCCTGTAGGTATGCTGCTGGTTCTTCCCCCGCAGGTGCAGTACCCTGAACTTGTCGGTGTTGAAACGCATCCTGTTCTCATCTGCCTACCCCTGTGACCTGTCTAGGTCCAATTGCAGCCTATTCCTCCCTTCTAGCGTGCCCACATCCCCCCACATCTTAGTGTCATTAGCAAATTTGAACAGGGTGCTTTTTACGCCCTCATCCAAGTCACTGATGAAGGTGTTGGCTACGTAAGTGCCATGTTAACTGTGTGTCTTGGCACTTGCATATAGTTTGTAATTCAGCATAGCTGTGCTTGCTCAGTGCTTCCTTACTTAATCTGCTGGGTAGGCTACGTTGTGGCCATGTAGCTATCCTGGGGAAAATAGAATTTCATGAAACACCAGGCAAGTCCTAAAACTTGAAGAGAAATCACAACTAGTACATTTTCATTTGAGGAGGTGGTAGTCCTCATGGCCCAGTAACCTAGTAGTTAGGGCACATGCAAAATTTTTGAGAAACCTAGTTTTTAGCCCCCAACCCTGCTTACCCAGAGAGGGTTTGAACCTGTCTCCTGCTTCCTAGCATTGTTCTAAACACCAGACTACCATCACCTCTTCTGTTGAACTGGGCCTCCTGGGAAGACGAAACTAAAAGATATATGGGGCCAAGAGGCATGGAAGCTCAATGAGATGTCTGCTACCCTGGAAGGGATTATATTAATCTATTTTACCCAACATATATTAAATGTATTGTGCAGTGGGCCACCTTCAGGGGGAAGGCTGGAGCACATTCAGAGCAATGCTTTACCCATGGCCCATGCTAAAATGTAGCATCGTAAAATTATATTCACAAGTGGTCTGAAAATTTAGGGGAACTCGCCTCAAAATATTCTTGGTGGACAAGTCAGTTATGCCAGAATCTGGCTTGGTTCCCTCAGACTCCCCTTAGAGCAGGGCGAGTAATTTAGAGTGCTTTCTCAGCTACAACTTCAAGAGCTTCCAGAAATCCTTCCCTCAAGGCAACCTATGAGAAGCATGGGAGGGAGAGGGGGAAGAAACACTGAAGAGGGCAAGAAGGGAGATAAACCACTCCCAAATTCTCTTTAAAGTATAGAATTCATTCCTAGTCCCACTGTAAGAGTCAGGAGATCCCACATCCCAGGATGCATTCTGCAAGAGCTCCCAAAGAATAAGGTGCTAGTATTTCTGTAATGAGGCAGAAGTTTTAGGGGTGCATTTAGCATGCAAAAGTGCCCGCCACCTGGCAATTCTACAACATTTTTGAGAAATCTTGGTGCAGCTGGTTATAAAAGATTTAAAAGGCTCTTCCTATTGACAACAAAACCAGCTCCATCATGGGGGTCTCAGTTTAGTTCTGTCATCCCTAATGAAATCTGTTTGATTCATTAGACACATTTATCTCTCCACGAGAGTTTCCTTCCTTACAACAATAACATCTGTTAGGCAGTTCAGGCAGCTGAGGACTCTTTTGTCATCAAGACAAGTCTCTCTTGAATTGCTCCTAATTTTTTTATTCAGTGAAGGTTCATTTTACAGTTTCATACTAACCCAAGTTATTCAGTTAGGGTAGAGTGTAGGGAGGAAGGAAGTTCCTTCATCCAAAGCCTTGTGTCCCTTCAAACTAATCCCATAAGTTGTTTCTTTTGCTGAAAGAATGAAATGTGGTTTTTATGTACAATTAATTAATCTGAAGGCCATATCCAACTCTGCTGCTTCAGCTCCAAACATTATCAAAACTCATTTAAGTAAGGCCTAATCTGCTCTCTGTGGCCTTCCTAAAAATATCCCCTTGATTGGGTATTGTAGGATGGAGACATGGCTGCTTGCAGACGTTTAAAACAAACAAACAAACAAACAAACCATGCTTTACCGGAAGTAGCAGTACATTACTTCAACCTGGCTCTGCAGCATCTGTAAAGATTGGGTGCTTCAGTGGGGTTTTTTGGCTCTTTTAGCTAAAGCTGATTTCAATCAGCTGTTAGGTAAAAGTGCCAAAAAAGCCCCACTAAAGCGCCCCATCTTTACAGACATTGGGCAAGCCAGGTTGAAGTAGCACACTGCCTCTTTTGGGCTTGGCGCAGGAACACGCTGAGTTTAAAGTGCCAGTTTTGGGGTTTGTTTGTTTTTTTACATCTGCAAGCACTCTTTGTTCATTTTCAAAGCAAATTTGGATAGTGTTGCTGTCAGTTTTTCAGCAAGATTCCCACCACCCACTTCCTATCTAGTATGCTGGCTGGGAATATCCCATAGGAGGTGTCAGTCTGGGAAAACAGTAAAACAGTAAAGGTAACTTGCCAGTTCAGCTACTGGAATTCTTAAATTTGTGTTGTCCTTGTGTGCCTTCCACAATCAGTCCTCCTCCTACTCTGCTTTGGATTCATGTGCTACATCATGATAGAATCTGTATGAGAAGGGGGAGAATAAATAGTTGGTACCACACAATCCTTTACCCCCACAGTTTAGCACCTGAGGATGTGTGGGGCATGAACAGACTCTGACGGTAAAATCTTCAATTTGGGGAGCACATACTTGCTCCAGGCTGGAATGCACACAGGGACAATACCTCTTGAAGTATTTGGTTTCAGACATGGAAAAGAAAGGTCACTCACCAAGTTATATGAGCTAAGAATTATTAGTGGGAAAAGTCTGTAGTTTGGCTTTTTAAAAATCCAGGACTACTTAGAGTGGTAAAACATGAGTGGCTTTAATATTAGCACTGGTTTGGAAGGTGTCATGTTCACACTAAGTATTTGACCCTTCTCTAACATGTAGTATGCGTTTGTGTATGGGTTGGAGAAACACTCTGTTAGCAAGCTTGATTGACAGCTGAATTTCTTAAGGCAATGCTGACAATGTAAACCTTCTTTTCTTTTATAGCAGACCGTAAAAGCTTTTGCACTATCCATAGCACAGGATATTTAAAAAGCTGGCCACCAACAAAAATGGGACTAGATGAAGATAATGAGCCTGATAACGAAGGTTGTAACTTAAGCTGTCTTGTTGCAATTGGACGGTTGCATCCTCATGTAGTTCCACAACCAGTCAATGGCGAGATCAGGGTTAAACCTACAGAATATGTTTCTCGACATGCAATAGATGGGAAATTTGTTTTTGTAGATCAGAGGTAAGAGTCATTTTGATAATTTTGATAACTAGAATAGACTAATGCTGATATTTATTATGATGCTGAAATTTTATTATACTACGTGATTACATTTATTCAAAACAGCCATAATCATAGTAGATCACGATTCTGCTAGTTTACTTCATTACTGGCACTTGATTACAAACTACTTGGGTCTCAAGATAATTCCAGTGGGATTAAGTTTAAAATATTAATGCTCATTTATCAGTTGGTAGTATCGAATAATGTAACCAGAGCAAAATTATGGTGCATTAGTTTTAAACTGTAGTGTTTATATTTAATTAGGTTGGAAGAATCTACCTTTTATTTGCAAATCTCAAGATGAAATGATTTCTATTAACATTCAAGTTGCAACATTTTTTTTTTTTTAAAGATTTTTTGAATGTTAAATTTTTCTGAACATGCTGGATAGAAGTTTCCATGTGAACTACCATACGTGTCCAAATCCAAGACAACTTTTGAGTTTAAAATGAACATGCATTAATTATATTATGTACATGGAAAATTATAAATTCGTTTTTGTTTTCCATGGACAGGATCTAATTAATGGAAAGTCATCTTAAATTTGTCCCCCTTTCTACTATTGTGGCAGGGAAAGCAGCAGTGGGATGTGAGGGGTCAGACCCTTACCCCACATCCCCCTCCACATGCCTGCCCCCTGCCACCTGCCTGTACATGCCTGCCCCCACACTCCCTGCTTCCCCCACCCCTTGTACCCTATGCCTGAGCCTGCTCCCCACTACTCTCTGCCCACCCCATCCCCCTTGCCTTCTGCTGCAGCTCTGCTCCTCTGGGGCAGTCAGCAACAGCGTGGCCCTAGTCCAGCCCCTGCTTCCTCAATTCCCTGCTCCCTCCTGCAGCCCTCCTCCTGTCTTCTGCTGCAGCTCTGCTCTGGCTTCAGGGCACTCAGCAGCAGTGGTGGCTCTGGCCAGGCCCCAGCCCAGCCCAGGCAGGGAGAAGAAAGGATGGCTTTTGGCTGGGCAGGGTTGGGCCTGGAGGGACAAAAGCTGGAGAAGAACAGAAGGGCAGAGGTGACAGCTGAGGGAAGGGAAGAAGGGTGGGGGGCAGGCTAGAGGGCAGGCTGCAAGTCCCACCTCCCCACCCTCCCCCCCAGTCTCCCCCAGCACCTCCCCAACCATGTAGCCAAACAAGCTCTTCCAGCCCAGGTCAGGCGGTGGTTCAGATCCTGCTTCAGCCTAGGACCAGAGCCAAGCTACTGCCTCTCCCAGACAAGTACTCAAATCCAAGATGATGCTTTTTTTTCTCCTATGCTGTTGGGGGTGGAGGGACCTCATCTTGGATTTACGTGAATATATGGTAGGTTGTAATAATAGGTTCTAAGTCAGTTTAAAGTGATTTGGTCAATTGGTGCCTTAACTGTAAATGCAAGCAGCTCCTTATTAAGAGAGATGATGTTGGTTGTTACTAACAGTGACTGATAAAGAATAATAATTCAGAAGATCCAGGATCTCTTTTGAACCAGGGGAATGTTGAAATAACAAATGGCTGCGTCTTTTTTTAAATGCAGTTAAAGTTTCCTGGATCACTGTGGTGGTTTATTTCAGACTCTTATTTTAAAGTTTCTTTTCCTTTTTAAAAATTAAGACAAAATTAATTTCCCCAGTTTGAGAAGAAGTAGAAGTACTTCTTGCCTTTTAAAACAGTCACTGCCTGGGTCTAAAAGTAAAATGGAATGATTCAGCTGACTTTCTGATTTTTCTCAGCAAAAGCAGCTAGTAGCAATCAGAGCAAATGATATTAAAAATAATTTTTAATTAAAAATTGCTTATCTTCTGATGATAATTTTATTTAGAAGGATCTAAATAATGTTGAGCCTTAATCTTCTTTTCTGCAAGCTAAACGTACCTGGTACCTAAGCTTTTCTTCATACAGCTTGTGTTCCAACCCTTCATCTTGGCATTTGCTTCTGGACTCTCCAGTTTCTTTGTCTTTAAAAGTATGATTCCCCAAACTAGATATAGCAGGACAGGTGAGGCCTAACTAGTGCTGAAGAGTGCTACTATATCCTCCTGTGTCTTACTACATACAATGTTCCTGTTGTATGTAAACTACATTTACTTTTATTGTGATGGCTTTACACTGCTGAAGGTAGGCTAGATTTCACCTTGGAGCATAAGTTTTTGTGAACTAACTCACTTCATCAGATGCTGTGAAAGGATATGCACAGAGCAGTGTATCAAATGGAGAATGATTTCATTCATGTTGAGTTTGTGGTCCACCCAGCCCCCAGATCCTTCTCAGTAGTCCCACTACCATATCATTAATTAATTTATCTTACATTCTGTACTTGTGTCTGTCACCCTTGTATTGAGTGACTGCTGCTGCCATGTTTTTTCTTCCTTTTATGTAGAACTTTACATTTGTGTTTATTGAATTCAATTTTTTTAAATACAGCACAGTTCTCTTCACACTCTTCCCTTTGAATTTTAGTCCTGTTCTTCAAAGAGTCCCTTCTACTTTCGTGCTGCCTGCAGATATCATCAATACACTATTTCTGCATCCAAATTAATAAAAACATCAACTGGACTGGACCCTAAGGACCCCGTGTAGAACTTTGCTTAAGAACTTCATTTGAGACCTGTCATCTGACATTGACCCATTCATTAATTTTTGATTGTGGCTAGTCAACTAATTGTCTATCCACCTAATGGTAATTCTCCCTAGCCCACACTTCCCCCACCAGCTAAAGAGTATAGCATGTAGCACTGTCAGAGACCTAAGTCCAATTATATTATGTCACTGCACTTTGCTTATCCACCAAACTAGCTACCTAGGCAAAAAAGAAGACGGTACTGGTTTGACATGATTTATTCTGAACAAATCCATGGTCTGCCTAGTGGTCATCCCTTCATTCTCCATATAATTGCAAATTTAGTATTTCACAGCTTGCGCTAGTAGATTTTCGTGTATTGAAGTCAAACTGACCAGTCTGTAATTGTTACGTAATTTCCATGCCAGTTCAAGATGGTAGTAACATAACAAACAGTTATTCAGTATTCAGTTTCCTGTGTTGTAAGCAGTAGTAGTAACATAGTCAATACAAAGAGAAATGGGGGACCATCTCATCAGGTGCTTCATCTTTTGGCTGTAATCTAAGAAGTTCAGTGTACATAAATGCTGTGAGCCAGGGCAAGTGTGTTCAGTATATTGCAAGAATCAGTCCTTACTCTATAAAGCCACTTGATATTCACACATCTTCTAGACATGTAGTTTTAAAAAATACTTCATTAAGCCTTGGAACTGATGTAAATGCATTGAATCCATGATCTTCATGGCCTATACACTGGCCCTTTTATTTGATAATGTCATATCCAGAGATCTTATATCTCTTTCCACTATTACAGGACCCTGCTTTGTTAATTTCAAAGTTTTCTGATGAGGAAATAAAAATGGGTTGGCCATGACTTAATTGTTTTATGGTCCTGTCTGGGTATAATAGTAGTAGAACTGTATAGTAAAGTGTCTCTTAGTTTTACTTTAGTAAAAATGTATTCTTTTATAGCATTTTTTCATGTCTTCAGTTTTCTTTTTTGTCTGTTTTTCAGGGCCTTCAGTAGGGAGAAGTGAGAGAGATTTTTAAGACACTGGTAGTGACAAAAACAGGTTTCTGGGCATTCAAAGGAATAAAACAGCTTCTAGAGAGTTTGAGAACCTGCATGCTACCAATGGCAATGTGTGCACTAAGGTTCTCCCAGTTTCTTGTGGATTGCCAGGAGGTTTAAATCAGTTCTACATTCTCCAAATTGGAAGTGTTCTCACATTTGTAAACAGCGGGTCAGAATATAGTACTTAAAAGAAAACTATTGGCATTATATGATTAATTTTAATCTAGTTCAGAATTGAAATCCAAATAATGGAAACTTTTTTAGTTTTTCTTGCAAGTTAAAAAGTACCTTTACTCCACTTACTTCAATGTGGAAATGCAGGGGTAAATTTTTTTTTTTTTTTTTTTTTTAAAGGGCGCCAGCCATTCTGGCCTACTTGCCACAGGAACTTCTAGGCACTTCTTGTTATGAATATTTTCATCAAGATGATATAGGACATCTTGCGGAATGTCATAGACAAGGTAAATCATTAATGACTAAGCTTTAAGAAGGAGTTTTAGTTTTTAACTAGATATATATCAGTTCTTTATATTTCACAAAAACACATAAAATAATTGTACTGTTTTTAAGTTGGCAAGTATTACTTTTTTGCACGAAAAATATTTTGATTTATGTGCACTGAACAGTGTAATAATGCCAAGCTGAGGTTGAAATGGTGTGAAGCAAAAGCTTAAGATTTTTATTGAATCTGTTTCTGCTATAGAGAGTCTTAGAAGTAGTGCTATTTTCTGCCAACTTAAATTCAATTAAAACTGAAATGAAAGGTCTATGTAACATCTCTAGTCTCTCTGTATTTTCCTTGTGTAGATCTGACAAGTAAGGTGTTTCTTTATCTCTCTCTGTTTAGTTTTACAGACAAGAGAAAAAATTGCAACCAATTGTTACAAGTTTAAAATAAAAGATGGCTCTTTTATTACATTGAGGAGTCGCTGGTTCAGTTTCATGAACCCTTGGACCAAAGAAGTAGAATATATTGTCTCAACAAATACAGTTGTTTCGTAAGTATTTTTCCTTAACATATGCACTCTAACATCAAGATTTTATCCTGCCTCGAGGATAAGAACATAGAGATTCCTCTAAAAATGTTAAACTAATGTGTTGTTTTTAAGCACGTAAGCTAAATAAAAGTAAAGGTATACAACAAAAGGAATGAAATCTAGAAATTACCTACACACAGGCCCTTTTAATATTTATTAATGCCAATGACTTGAGTTACTGGATGAGTACTTTTATTAGTTTGTATAAATTTGAATACTACATTTACTCATATACCATGTGTACCTTTATCCCAAAAATTAGCCATCCCGAATTGGGGGGTGCATTTTAAAGCAATAAGGGTGATTCCATCCCAGAATGATTGTCAGGGGCTGGCTTCCTTCAACCACATGGAGGAGGGATGAAGGCTGCTACTTTAGCCAAAAGCAAGAGGTTTGCCAAATTGGCAGTGACTTTTTTGGCTGACCAGCCAAGGGGGATGCATGATGCATAATAGACTCTACTCCTGTTCCATGTGGCTAGAATTCAACAATGACTTTTTTTCTTCATTCTGCTTTCCTAACACAAGGTGCATGTCTTATTTGGGGTGTGTGGTATGTGAGAAAATATGATAAATAAGCTCATATAGAAAGACCCTGGGATCCCAAACCTATTTACTGCACCTGGCTACATAGCTCTCCAGTGAAGGAACCCGATTTCTTCACTGAGGTTTGCTTCAAGTTCTGGGCCTGTTGCTCCTTCATTTTAGGAGAAGAGCAAGTTTGAATCAGATATTTTGTGAGAGTTCTGTATCTGTTTCTGCAAAATATGTCCAATAGCATCCTCCTTGATTTTATTTATCTCTAGTACATGTTGTTTATTGTAGTTTCCTCATTGGGATGTTTGGATCTATTTCCTAAATTGCAGGCATTGAAATATCCCCATCCAAGTATGTATGTATGCATGTATGTTTACTGTTTTGTAGTCATTTTGTCATTTTCTTTGTTTTGATTTAATACCTTCAGCACCAACGTACTTGATGGTGGGGATGCAGCCTTTCCACAGCTTGCAGCTTCTCCACATAGCATGGACAGCGTACTCCAGGCTGGAGAAGGTAACTACAGTGTTGTGAGAGTTATACCTGCTAGACAAAGGTTTCTTGTTTCCCATTCAGAAGTTACCAATCTCTTGGCGAACAGCGGGTATACTTTACATGTAATGTATACAATAGTGTGCCGACTCACAGATTTAATTTGCATAGAAATAATACAAGCACTGATGATGATATGAAAGTGAGAGTAAATAATCATAGGACATCAGTGATGACAGGAGAGACATGGAAGAAAAGTTGGATGTTTGCTTGCAAGGGGAGAGACTGGTGTTCCTTTTGTTGCACTGATTTTGATTCTGGGCTATTTTATCTCTCGTTGACTTCAACCCAAAGAGATTGTTTTGGAGGTTACTTTCTGAAAATGAATTGCTAACAGACAAGAATTCACAGACAGTATTCTATGGCTGCTTTTATTGTCTTAAGTGCATTTTATTTGTACACCTTCCAGTTTCTCCTGACTTCCGTCACTGCGCCAACTTCACATTAGAGTAACAAAAGGCAATTACAGACCATAAGAGCACAATGTTTGGGGTTCATACTGCTTTTCCCTCCCTTCTCAGGAATTTGCAGTTACCCAGATGGACTTGGTTAAATATTTAGCAGGTATATAAGGTTTGTCCCATACTGGCTGTGGTTTCTGCTGCTAAATGCTGACTTGTTAGTAGTGTGCTTTATGAAATTTACTCTTTCATCGTTTGATCAAAGTATGTAGGCACAGCAGATGACTGTATATTTGGCACTAACATTTTGCCCAAAGTGCACTTACCATCTGGCCTGGGACAAACAAGTCCTGGTTATGGTGAATATGTCACTAGTTTTTGTGCTCAGGATGTGGATATCATCTTCTAAGAGGCACACCTTAGCAGGAGGCAACATTTGCACTTACAGAACCTTCCTAATTTGCACTTCTGGAACCAGCCACTAGCATAAGTTAGAGCAGCCTGTACCTTGGGACCTTATCACAGACGGGTGACAATGTAACTGGAAAATGTCCAAGAATGTCCTTCAGATTTTGCAAGATGGCACATTATATTTATAACTTCACTTTATTTTTAAAAAAGAATGTAATGAGTTGAGTGTAACTTGTTTTCTTTATCTGTGTGCACATGTAAGATCTTACAGATAGATATTCACTCACATTTTAGGTGGCCCCAAAAGGACCCATCCTACAGTTCCTGGTATTCCAGGTGGAACAAGAGCTGGGGCAGGTAAAATAGGAAGAATGATTGCTGAGGAAATCATGGAGATTCACAGGTAAGAGAAACTAGCTCTCTATTTTAATGCTGCTGCTGATTTTATGAGTGTCCTACACTTATTCCCATAAGCACCATGTATTATTATACAGTTGCAGTACTAATGTTAAATAGATATTTACTATTGCCTCTGGAAACTTTGGCCACGCTAGGTCAAATGTGATGTGATATAAAAAGGAAAGCACCACCAAGAAAAATAACATGGTTCTTTTTAATTAGGGATAGGTTTTTTAAATTAAAGGAGAATCTGTTTTTATTATTTATTACTGTAGTATAATTGTACTTTAACAATAGTGGAAGAGGGAGAAAGAGCAACTAACTATGCAAAAAGCTAAATCACGGGAAGAGATGAATGAAAAAACAGTCTGGGAAAATAATTTTATAGGAATAAACTGTTACCCCTAAATGCCAAAAATGTTGAGGTTAACTGGGAGACCATCAGCAGAACAAGGAGTGGTAGAGCCAAATCCAGAGATGAAGAATTAGGTGCAAGTTACTCTTAGAGTCTCTTAAGCTTAAGCTTTCTGAGACCAACCTATGGCTACTTAGGCCAGGTGCAGACATTATGGGAGTTCATAAACATGCTCTGGGGGCGGGTGGGGTGTGGGGAGGGGTGCTTTAATTAGAGTAGCTCTGAGAGCCACTCTAATTAAAGCGCCCAGACTGTCACTTGTATCAGCATTCCTGTGCTGGAAAATGGTGACAGGGCACTTTAGCTAAAGAACATTGAATGAGCTTTAGTTAAAGCACCTCCGCCACCATTTTTCAGTGTGCGAGCACTGATGCACATGATGCTGGAGTCTGCTAGAGCACAGTAATTACCACACTCAGCAGAACTGTCACAGAGCCGAGTCAACGCAGAACCTTTCCACAGCTCTGTCTCCTGCCTCTGGCCAGATGTCAGCCACAGGCGGGCAGCGGGAGTGTGAAAGGTAAGCTGACACAGAGTCCAGAAGAACCCTTGTGCTTGGGTGGAGCCACATGGAGTCTGCACGTGCTCATATAAGTGATCACATGCAGCTGGGGGAATGCAGGAGCTCCCCCAGCCTGCTATCGTCCGCTAGAGTAGGCAGCCTGCATGCCCTCCTCTTTCCCCTGCTCCCGCCAAGGGCAAACATGTGTTCTGTTCACTATTGCTCTAACCTCCGCTGCTTACAGAACACCACATAACTTAAATCGATTCTTTCTTGGGCTTTTTAAATGTCTGTACCTAACCTAAGGGCACAGTATGTGTCAATGCAGAGAGACCTATGCTAGTTCTGAACAACAAGGCTGGGTAACAGAAATAGTGAAGTTGCATTAGTGCTGTGCTCAACCTCAGTTTAGAAGCATCTTCTAAATAAACTCATGCGTAGTGTGTAATGAAGTCTGTAATGATGCAACTTGTATATTAGTGAGCTTAAGTAAGGATACATTAAGTAAAACAAACACCATGCACTTCTGCAAGTTGATTTTCATTCCTCTCTTCTGGTGTTTTGCTGTGTAATGCTAACTTGTGGCCAAATCCAGAGGGTAGTCTGGAGTAGGAATAGGTATATAGGGAGTCAGAGATAAATGTCCCCCCTAGTACTTAGCTCATAGTAAGTAGCAATTTTGCCTGAGAAGGCCCTAGGGGTAGAAGTGGTAGAGTTTAAAGTAGTGATATGTTTATACCTAAATGTTTGCACCTGCCTAGCTTTATAGTATCCAGATTCCTCCCCTTCCCCCCACCCCAGTTGTAGCTGTTTTTTGTCAGTTATGTTTATGAAAATAATGCCTAATGGATAAACAAGTTTTTATACCTCTGTTCGTAAAATAAAAATGCTTATCATGCTTGCGTGCCATGCCTAAAGAGTTCCAGTAGGGGGCTACGGGATCCATACCAACTATGTTCCATACTGGAATAACATGGCTTGTTAATGCTCATTTAGTGATCTGGAGGCCACAAATCACTGTGGCCTGTTGCCAATTAAATACAAGAAAACTTGCGCTAGAAATCAACTTGATGGGAATGGTACGAGTTAATGCATAAGAGCTGACAGCTGGGTATCTTGCACCTCAGAAATTAATATTTAATATCTTTCCCCCTCTGAAATTAATTTTTGAGCATAAAATTAAACTTAGGCCTCTAAAAGCATGGCTGTGTACCTGTGACACTGGTATGATATAGCACCTTATTTACATGTCTTACTGACTTCAGAAAGAGTTGCTCCGTTATATGCTTTTGGAACTATCAAACCTGTAAACTCAGTTTGAGAATCTGAAATAAAAGCTTGTTGATTGGGGGGTAGTATGCATCCCCCATCCCAGAGATTACCTTCCTGCTGCTCAAAACCAAATATGAAGACTGCTTTAAGTTATAATAGATTGGTAGTTTTCAACCTTTTTTCATTTGCGGACCCCTAAAATATTTTGAACGGAGGTGCGGACCCCTTTGGAAGTTTCTAATGTAGGTGGAGACCTCTTTGAATTGTAAGTGTGGGTATTTACATACTTTTGATTGATCATAGTCATCTTTCACGGACCCCTTAGACATGGTCTGCGAACCCCCATGGGTTCATGGACCACTGCACTAGATGCCTGCCGCCATCTTTAAGGTAGGGGGGCTGTTATCTGCCCTAAGAGAAGTCTGTGTTACCCAGTTCCATTGACGTGCAAATAAGTGAGCTCCTCCTACCTTAAAATAACAAGTATTTTTGTCATTTAAATGACAAACAAAAGCAGGCTGTCTGAGTAAGGAGGTGCTGTCTTTTCTTTATGCTTTTGAGCACAAACACACCTTTTTTTTTTTAATTTAAAAAAGTGAATTCCAGACTGAACAAGAACTTCAAGCCTTCTGTTGCTTTTACAAGCAGTGAAACACTTTCTGAAACATATTAAATAGCATTTTGTTCAATTATCTGTCTTTCAAAGAGAAACAAAGCACAAAGAGAAAGTATACTGCCTTTGCTTTCCATTCAGTTGGAGAGCACTGGTTTAGTTCCAGTCCTTTCCTTAGCTCCTATTTTGCATTCTGCTCAGCCTTTCCACTGAAATGCTGCTATAGTGAATGAGATTCCTAGCTTGTTCTCAGTTTTCTTTAGTATTCAAGGGAGTACATTTTTGTTAATAAATAAATAAGCCTGTCCAGTTTACACTAGGTTTCTGATGAAATGCATATAATAGATGCAGCACTAATACGTAAATACTATGGAAGGAAAGATAGTGTGCTCTTGGGCAGAGAGGTCCATAAGGCGCAAAGGGTGTTGGCTATAGTAGCAGACTGACTTGCTTGGTGAGTGGCAATGCATAAATTGTGACAAAGGGAACTTAAAACATGTATGTTTGTGCAGTCATTTGCACACGACATGCTTAACTGAACCATCTTCATTACAACATGTCATCTTCTGCTCCAGGGGACTCACCAAAATTACAAACATACCGAGTTAGGGAAATCCTGGACAAAGTGAAAAGCACAGCTTTGAAAATGTCTCTCTTTAAATACATGTTCACTACATCAGTAGAATGAAGAGAGAAGCTTGGATAACTCTGTAGCGATGATGACTTGGAGAAAAAGGCTGTACTCCATTATTTTATTTTTTTGGTTTTCCTTTCAGCAGTTTAATTGTGAATATTGTAGAGTAGATCTGCTTCTCTAAACTAGTATAAACTTGCATAAGCTGAGGATCTGTCCTAAGCTTTAAGATGGAAGGCCCATCCATCCTGGACCCAAGGTGTTGCATCTTAACATTTTAGATTGAGGCTTAACAATAAAAGAATAGGGAAGGAAAGGTAAAGTTTATAAACGGAGAAAATTGCAGTGTGCCAAACTCAACTGATTGAACTATTTACAGTCTATACTAGAGGGGCCAGTAATGTAGAGTTCCGTTTATGGATAGGTTGGTGCTACAGACCTCATGTCTACTGACATAAAAAGCTGTCATAACGTATGGAACCAATGCTAATACATTCTTTCAAACTGTATTGTTAAGATTATTCTTCAGAAGTAAGGTTTGTGCTACATTCAGCAGATGCGTAGATAGTTGCCAGCAATGAACATGCCAGTAACCACAACCATAATTTGCAATTTTAAAGACATATAGCGTGTAACTGTGTTATTCTGCATTACCTTTTATTAATCTTAATTACGTTGGTGTAACAGGATAAGAGGATCATCACCTTCCAGCTGTGGTTCCAGTCCACTGAACATAACGAGCACACCGCCCCCTGATACTTCTTCTCCAGGAGGCAAAAAGGTGAGAATACCTTTTGGTATTTGGAAAAAAAAAATTTTTTTAACTGGGAGCTGCAGCACTAATGGTAGTCTTCAAAGTGTCTCTGACAGGTGTGATGAGTTTTGATTCCTTAGCAGTAGAAATCTATGGCAGCAGACCATAGCATTCTTACCCCAAAGTCACACTGGCATAGTCTTACTGAATTTCCAATACATCATATGCATTGGGCAGCTCTGACGTTGTTGCACCTTTGCTGAGGTAGGTGGTATAAATAGCTTTCTCTAAGATTTGTTTAGAGTGCACCATTTTAAAGCAAGCTCAGCCAATAGTCTCTTACTGATATAAGACGGACTTAATTCACCGTGTTAACCGATGAGCAGTTAATGGCAAAAGTGCATTTTCCCCAAAGAGCTGTGGCAGGCAATGGTGTGACATTTGGAAGAGAAGTGGAAAGTGAATAGAGTGAAAGAGAGGTGTTAAGAGATGTAAGAGAGAGATTTATCCTTGATTCAATGTGCAGAGCAAATAATAAGATTTTAACCTGTCAGCAAGATTCTGAATAGGTTGAACACTGTGAGCAACCTTTGCTTCATTCCCACCGTAGTAGACACTTATCTTGAATATCTCAGCCTAATTGCAGGGCATAGGCCCAGAGGTCCATTTACAGTAGTATGATCCATTCACAATTCAGCTGTGACCATCTGCTTGTTTGTTAATTTATTAATTTAATTTTATAGAAGTACAATAAACAGGCGCAAGCATGTGTAACAAAAATGGTCAAATGTGAAGTAGAAACACGAGAAGAGGAAGTACCTTCTTACATATAGTATAAACTATGCATGGCATTAATCAAGAGCCAAAAGGCTTATGATTTGTCATATTGTTCATTGACCTGGGCCCCAGCAGAGCCAACAGCATTTCAAGCCATAGTGACCCCACAGCTCAGCACTGCTCAGTGGGTGTTTATCCAGATGCCCAAACAAAGGATCCATGTGCTAATTAGTCCCTCACTCATGAACTGGGTGTTGTTGTCATGAGTCCTGGGATCCTTAAAAAATGTATATGCAGAAGAGGTACAGGGCAAGCTGGTCTGGCTTCGCCTCATGGAGGGCGGAGTCATACTGATCACCTGCGACAGGCTGAAGAAGGGGATGACCGAGGGCTTCTAGGTGAATTGGACCCCTGTTTGGCCATGTTTGCCAGACATCTAAGGCTGGTGAGGAAACAGGAATCACTGGAAATAGGAAAGAAAGGCACAGCTCAGCTGTGGGAGTAAAAAGGAAATGTATTCAGTGTAGTGACTCACCCTGACTTGAAAAGAGGTTAGCACTGAGGGAGACCTGTACTCAGTGAGTAATACTAGATTAAGCTATATAAAGATGGGCTGCACAAATCTATCCTTGTGGTAGGTTCCCAACAGTATCTCAGCCTTTTTGGTTAAAATAAAATGTAGCTTTTTGGGCACCAAGGGGAGGGTGTCAGGGCTGGCTTATCCTGTATTCAAGTAAATATGGTAATACATGGGCAGGTTTGGAAGGAAGTGTCAGGGGTTCTCCTGGGAAGTGCAGTATGTATGTTACCACTTTCTATACAGCAAGTACATTACCCCTCAAGTCTACCCCATGTACCAGTTTACTTTCCCTTTTGGCACATTTCAACCCCTGTAGGAAGAGATCCTTTTAAATGAGCCGTTTAAGTGCTAGCACAAGAAAGATTTTTTTACAGCAGGACAGAACAAGGGCACTTCTGGGATAATCAGATGCAATCTTAGCCATGTCACTGCAGCTTCTTCAATTTTAGTGAACCATACTTTTCCATTAAGTGTGTTTGAACTTAATATAGAATGCTTTAAATACTTCTCCCTTCAGTGGTTCTTATTTGAACAAAAAATGCATTTTCCCATCAAGCATCTGATTTGGTATTTGCTTAGCGTCAGTTCTGATGGAGTAGATTTCAAAGGCACAGATGATTCATTTGTTGTTTTTCAATAGACTGTAAGCACCTGTGTCTTTTGAAAATGTCCCCAGAACACTCGACTTCAGGCCTGAAGCCATGCAAGTTCTCTCCCTCCCTCCCTCCACTGTAGAACTGACGAGAGCCAAAATGTTTGTCTTCTAATGTGCCCAACCCTCATGGTTGTGAAAATAACTGGAAACAGATGTGTGTTTTGCACACTGCACAGTGGAGTGCCGTGTAGGTTAGAAGTGCTATCTCTGAAGACAGACCTTAAGCAGAGGTCTTCCCTTTATTCCTCCTGAGTCAAACTATGATAAGGATACATTTAATCTCAGCAGAGAGTTAATCTTTGCCAAGATCAGATTCAAGGTTTATAGACAGCTAAAAAAATTCTTGTCTTCCTGTATATGTATTACAACTGGTCTGTGCATCATTGCTGCCTGATTCACAGGGGAGACAATCAAAATATGGCTGTCACCACCCCTGCGTTTCCTGTAAACAGGAAGGTACACGGTCATCTCTAGGCTGACCAAGTGATTTAGTTTGGAGAATGGTATGTCAGATTCACATAGTGCAGACGCATATCTGTCATGCTTAACAGGTGTGTCCACCTACCATCCCCCACACACGGCTTTACAGATTTTCCTAGACAAGAGTCACAAATTCCCTAAATTAGATACATTTCTTGAATTTAATGAGCTGTTCACACTGTTGCATGTAGTCTGATAAAAATGATTGCAGCCAGTGTTCTGTGAAATTTCTCTCTCAGAACATCATCTTTCTCATTGCTATTACCACAGTGCTTTGACCAGAAGAAAAAGTTTAAGACTCCAAGTCACTGACTTGTATTTCTCCCCCCTACAGTGATACCTTAGCTTCTGAATAATGGAGTTTTATAGACTCTGGTAGAACCTATGACAACCCCAGCAAGTTGTTTGCAATAGATGCTTATGGAGGGGGAGGGGATGGGAACCCACTTATTTATTGTTTTTATGGGAAAAGCTAGGTGCTTTATCCCTTCCTTGTTTAGGCAGAAATAATTATTTTAAAGCATTCCTACATGCTAATGGAAGTATACAATTTCTTTCAGAGTGAGGACAGTGCAGAAGATGAAAGGATTAAAAGTAGTTGGGAATAAGTTCAAGTATAACAATGCTCCAAACGTAATACATACATCCTAAGGCAAAATCACTTCTGGGCATAACATATTATATGTAGAGTTCAGAATAACACTTTACGATGTAGTGGGCCAGTCAGTGATTTTAACCAGATGCCACTTTGTGTTACATAACCCGTTGTGGAAGAATAGTATTATTGTATTATACCTGTTAAAGTGTTCTGCTTTTGAGCAAGCGGGCCTTACAGATCACAGATTATTTCCAAATGGATCAGTTCTCATTAGAAAGCTACAGCAATATAACAGAAAAATCAAAGAACAGAGATTCAAGGCATGGTGGGAACACTCATACAGAGAAAAGACAGCCTCTTGGTCCTAGAAGGAACAAATTGGTTCCCACCTATGAAAGGAAGTAGGGGATTCTTGTGAGAAACCTCTGAGGGAACACACCTGTAAACAGGGATGGATAATCACTGCTGAAAAATGCTACAGGGATCATATTTTGTAGAAAGATTTCATAGATTTCATAGACATCAGGGCTGGAAGGGACCTCGGAAGATCATCGAGTCCAGCCCCCCGCCCAAAGGGCAGGAAGTCAGCTGGGGTCATAGGATCCCAGCAAGATAAGCATCCAGTTTCATCTTGAAGTTGTTCAATGAAGGCGCTTGAACCACCTCCGGTGGCAGGCTGTTCCAGACCTTGGGGGCTCGGACAGTAAAGAAATTCTTCCTTATGTCCAGCCTGAAACGATCTTGAAGTAGTTTGTGACCATTCGACCTCTTCATCCCTTGGGGCGCTCTGGTGAACAAACGTTCCCCCAGATGCTGGTGGTCACCCCTGATAAACTTGTAGGTGGCCATCAGATCACCCCTCAGCCTGCGCTTTTTCAGGCTAAAGAGCCCCAGGGCTCTCAGCCTGTCATCGTAGGGTCTGCTTCCCTGACCTCTGATCATGCGCGTGGCTCTTCTCTGGACTCACTCAAGCTTCTCCACATCCCTTTTGAATTGTGGAGCCCAAAACTGGACACAGTACTCCAGCTGCGGCCTCACTAAGGCCGAGTACAGGGGGAGAATGACGTCCCGGGATTTGCTTGAGAAGCATCTATGGATGCAAGCCAGCGTTTTGGTCGCTTTACTAGCCGCCGCATCGCACCCTAGTGCGAGCTAGGGTACCTCACACTACAACTGGTGCTCCAGGGTCTCACAGGGGACTCTCACTCCCCCCACTGGAGCAACAGGTTGTGGTGCTACTTAAGATCTTACTTTTGACCCACACTCAGCCTCCTAGCAGTGGAGGACTTACCGGGGTCAGGATTCAGCCTCTCTCTCTTGGGCTGAGCCCCCTTTACTTGGCCTTGGGCCTAAACTTCAGCCTCAGGTGTCCAAAGACCTACCTGGGCCTACTGCCCTCACTCAGGGTCTCCACACCGCCCCTTCACTTGGGGCTCTAGATCTCCACCCCTTTCACTCATGGCTCCCCACTGCCCCCTCGCTTGGGGCTACTCGTCTCTGCCCCCTTCACTCGGGGCTCCAGACTGCCGTCTCACTTGAGGCCATGGGGCTTCGGTCCCCACAGGGCTCAGGTGACCTGGTCGTAGAAGGAAATAAGATTGGTCAAGCAAGACCTACCCGCAACAAACCCGTGCTGGCTATCCCTTAAGATGTTGACGTCGGCCAGTCGATTAAGGATGGCCTCTTTAATAAACTTTTCTAAGATCTTCCCCGGAATAGAAGTCAGGCTGATGGGCCTATAGTTAGCCGGATCCACTTTCCTCCCTTTCTTGAAGATAGGCACCACATTAGCCTTCTTCCAGTCTTCGGGCACTACACCAGAGCGCCAAGAGTTTTCAAAGATCCGTGCTAGAGGCTGGGCTATGATGCTCGCCAGCTCCTTGAGTACCCTGGGGTGAAGATTGTCAGGGCCGTCTGACTTGAAGGTATCCAGCTTCTCAAGATGTTCCTTCAGAAAGTCAGCATTAATGGAGGGCAGGGGATCACCCTCACCCGGACTTCCCGGCCCTGTAGCGGGCATGGCCGTCCCATGGGACTGATGAAAGCCTGACGCAAAGTACCTATTTAATAGGTTGGCTTTTTCCTGGGCGTCAGTTGTCAGTTGCCCCATCTGGCTCAGCAGGGGTCCAATGTTGCCCCTGCTTTTCCTCCGGCTCCCCACATATCTGAAAAAGGACTTTTTATTGTCCTTGATGCTCAAAGCTAGCTGGAGTTCAGTTGCAGCCTTGGCTTTCCTGGTCTGCTCCCTACAGGACCGGACCAGTGCAGAATAATCCTCCTTGGAGGTGACAAGGTAGTAGTTAAGGCTGGTCTACAGGGAGAAGCTTGTTTTTTCCCTAAACTAGTGGTGCCACTGTGTTTATGTGGCACTTACCTTGTTACAAGGACTTACAAAGTTTAACTTGCCACCAAAGGATTTTAAGCTAAACTGCAAAAAAACCCCAAGGGGTTCTCATGGTAAAACTGCTAAACCAAGCACTTAGTGAAAGTACTTGACCCTGCTGTCTTGCCATCGTGCACTATTTTTACATGCTGGTGACAAATCAGAATGCTAATTCCTGGAAAGCAAGAGTTCCTGGGCAGCAAAAGTTAGGCCGTGTGACAGTACAGTAAGCTCTGCAGCTACTTAAAAAGTGCTCAGACCCACTTCACAAGCGACTTCCAGTATAAACAAAATTTAAGATTCAAGTACAAACTCCTAAGTTTAGTTTTAGCCAATTCTTTGCTGCCTTAAGGCACAGGCATTTCTTCTCAGCATACCTGGTGCATTCTCTGGAGTGAAGGTACCTTCCACTGGAATTTAAGTGCACAGAAACAGCACCACCCTGGCACATGGTGTCAAGACAACTATGCCGAATAACCCTTGGGCCGGAACCCTACCTCCTCCTGATTGCACAGCACCGGAGTGCTACCTGGATTGCAAATTGAGTGTGAATTCCATATAACTAAATGCTGCTTAAACCCCAAGGGTTTGGATGTAGAAGCTGATTTAGAACAGTGTAAACTGCCTGGAACATTTCAAAAGTATACCTGGATGATCCGGTGTTATTTTGAAATGGTCCTTGAACTGGTTACGTGTGGACACCATGCTTGCTGTAACTAGTACCTGGTCCGTCCTCCAGCCATCCCACACTGCTCTGCTCTACCCCTTCCCCTACCACAACCCCTGCATAACAACTAGCCAGAACTGTACTGCCCCCTGACCTATATCATCTGCATGTCACCTACAAACATTGTGCCCAGCCTGATTTGAATTGCGTGGGGAGGGGAGTAGAATACCCCTACTTCTGGGATTCTGGGGAACCTGTCCAAGGTCTCTGCAGCTTTTAAACAGCCCCTAAGCCAGGTGTTCTCAACCTTTTTGTTCCTGAGCACCCCTCCCCCCTGCATACTATAAAACCTCTATGGCCCACCTGTGCATGGATGCAGTGGGCAGGGCTCGACACTGGAGCCTCACTTGCCTGAACAGCAGCAGCATAGAGCCTTGCCTTCCTGCCTGCAAGATGGAGCCTGTGGGCCAGGTGGGGGCCCATGGGCTGTGGACCCCCAGTTGAGAACCACTACCTTAAGTCACTGGTGAATTTTATTCCATTCCTGGCAATTAACTTGGAGGCCTTGAACAGCTTCCCATAAACCCAGAAATAGGGGAACCCAACCCCTCTGCCTACCCCAAATCAGCCCAGGACCCAAACGCTGGTCAGTTGCCATGAATGGAAAGAAATGGATAAGCAGCTCAGGGGAAAAATGCTGTTTAAAAGTGGTGGAGATTTTGCACAGCCCCCCAAAATACTCAACTCCCCAGGAAGCCAGAAGCTGCGGTCCAAGCACCTTCCTACTTGGTCACTCCTAGGGAAAGTCTTAAGGCAGTGGCCTCAGCCAAAGACCTTGTGCAGCCCCCTTTAGCACCTAGCCCCCCTCCCCCAATGCAACCAGCCACCCTTTCTCCACCACCCCCAATCATCCTGCAGCATACCAAACCCTGGTACATTGGCAGGGGTTGAAGAAAGTGATGAGTGGTTAAGTGGGAAGTGCTCTTTAAAACCCACAAAAGCTCCAGCAGCCCCAAGTGCCCAGCGCACAGGGATCCAAAAGCTGTGGCCTAGGCAGCTCTCTTCCCCTACCTTCCCAACACATTTGGGAGTCCCAGGTAGGGTGGCACCATGGAGATTTTGGTAATAGTGCAGAAATGGTCTTTATTGAACTCGGCATGAGAAGGAACATCAGGAAATTGCAATTCTGGGCAATTGATGACATCATTTTCCTCTACCTTGGTGTCCAGCCAGTTTGGGTCTTCATCTCCTGCTCAGGGAATACTGGGGAAACTGGAGCACTTGCCACTGGGAGGCAGGGTATTCACTACCACCCCCTGGTGGTAGTTTGACAGTGCTGCAGTGCCTAAAAGGTGACTTCTACTTCGCAATCTTGGGAGCATATATGTGGACACTGAACTGGGACAGTTCCCAGTCACTGACACTCTTGGAATAGTTCAAGTGTTGTCTGTTAGCAGCAGTAAGGTAACTTATGTGCCAGGGGCTATTTAACACAAAAGGCTGGTCTGCAGGAAGGCTGTGCCAGCATTCACCATATGAAGGAATTGGGATGTGCAGTCACTGAAGTAGCTTTAGTATACGAGTTTCTATCCTAAGCCTTATCTTGGGACCCTGACTTTCCTGATATGTAACACATGCTGCTCTAATGTCTATTGGAATCTACAACCTTACATTTCCCATTTGTATTTAGATTCTGAATGGTGGAACTCCAGACATTCCTTCGGTTGGTTTACTATCTGGGCAGATCCAAGACAATTCTGGTTATCCCTATTCTGACAGTTCCTCCATTCTTGGTAAGCAGTCACATGGTAGTTATTTGTATATTTAGCCTTGTGCACTATACAACTAACTCTTGCTTTTCTGAAGCATCCACTTAAGCATGATATGTGAATTTGAGCTTTACATTATTTTTAGCTATATTTAATACCAATTAACAGTCTTCAAGTAGAAAATTCCTGAATCTGTAGTGACTAGCCCATAGGAATAGCAGATCAGCCTAATTAGCAGCATGTGGGGGTGGATTGGGAAGTTAGAAAAACTTTATAAATGCCCCAGCCAGCCATGATTACCAGCTCATTTATTTTGCTGCTTATTTTGTGCTGGTTGAAACAATGAATCTAGTTTCCTACAAAGCAAAATTCTTAGGGTAAAATTGTTTTATAAGGATCTCCCCTGTACTATTGTTAAATCCATCTGTCTCCAGTCTTTGCTGCTCTTCTCAAAAAGGCTTTGGACCAGCTAAACACCTTGTCTACCTGCAGATGTTTGGATTCAACTGTTGTAGGTTAAAAGCCATATTCAGTTCATTTGATTGCAAACTCAAACCTAGATCCCAGTTTTCTAGAGTTGAAATAGCTCAGGCTCACAACCAGTGTGGGATATTCAGCACTTAATGTCCATAGTGGACAGGTTTTTTTGGTTTTATTTATCCCTAACCCTTGTCCTCAGGACACTGACATTTTATCCATAAGTATGTTAAGAGTTCTTTTGTTTTGGTTTTTCTGTGGGGGGAAGAGACGGGGGGGGGGGGGGGGGGGGGGTT
>NW_005843300.1:62552-65098 GCF_000455745.1 Alligator sinensis
GGTCAGAAATCAGGTTCCAGCTGCATCCTGAGCCAGGGAATGGGTTTGATAGCAGAATAGTCAGGCATTCTTTTGTCTAACCTCCTTGATTTGAGCTGACATTTTTTCTGAGCAGTCACTTCCAATCTGCCAACTTTTCTAAATAGAAGCAAGCCAATATAATCACATCCTTTACTTCAATTTCCTTGTATTACTTTCACAGGGGAGAACTCTCACATAAGCATAGATATGATAGACAATGACCAAGGATCAAGCAGCCCCAGCAACGATGAAGCAGCAATGGCAGTTATAATGAGCCTTTTGGAAGCAGATGCAGGTCTCGGTGGCCCTGTAGATTTTAGCGATTTACCATGGCCCTTGTAAATACCACACATTGCTTCAACAGCTGAATATCAAAGTGCATTTATTGGTGGAGTTCTACCGTCTGTGAAACTTGTTGGATTATGAGAAGCTTTTATGTCTGAATTTCATAAAAGCCATATCAGAACTCATCCTACCTTGTGTAATTTCAGACAAAGTGGAGAAACCCGCTACAGTGTTTTTGCATCATTGATTTGGTTAGCTGTGTATAGCTTGCATTACTTGTATATTTTGGATTTTTTTAAAAAAAATCATTGTGAGACTTGGCACTGGCATCATTGGTAGCTTTTATATGCAAATGTTCATTTCAGATGTATGGTGTGTTTTTACACTACAAAAAAGTCCCCATGTGGATATTTCTTATACTAATTGTATCATAAAGCTGTTTATTCTTTCTTGTAAGAATCCTTTACTATAAATATTGTTAAAGTGTAATGTATTAGACAGTTAAATATTTTTAAAAATAAATGTTTCCCTTGTTCTAAAATGGAGCATTTACTTTGATAAAATAAATTTGATAAAACCCTGCTTAAAAAAAAATATGCTAGAACCTATTTGATTGCCTACCACTTTTTTTTATAATTTGGGGGGTGGGGGGGGGGAGAATAAACATGTTCACTCTAAACGTTTAAACTTTACCTCATTGCTTTGAACCTTCTCTCTCGCACTTAAATTGGTAGCTGTGCTAGGTTATTTTGTTAGCTTAGTTGCATGCATCATATGTGCACGTATATCAATTTACTCAAATAGGAAAAAAGTTTAGCACTGTTGCTTTTTTTAAGTTCCATTCAGTGCCTGAAATCTGAAGAGAAAAGGAAATCTATACAGTGTTATTTCAGTCCTTAACGTTTCCTCCTTGCTTCAAGGCAAGAAGGGAGGAGCCACTGGAAATTCTGTACTATAAAATTCACCACTCATGCCCCCCTGAATTTATTAGAAGCAGGTTAAAATAATGGAAACTTTATTTGAATGAACCTTGAGTTTACAATTACAATCATTTAATAACTGAAGAGCGAACCATTTGCATTTTCTTAATCCACAACACTTATGAAAAATTTAGTAAATAAATAGTTCTGTGAACAGATTAAGGTAAGGCAAAATTTAAGATAAAGCCCCTAACAGTTGTTCACGACCCCTGAAGATGGCTCAAGCTGCAAACAAGTGAAAAAAATTCACTGAAGAAATTGGAGTTGACCAAGATGTTACATGGGTAATTGAATTGCCCTCAATCCAAAAACCCCTGTGGGAAGGACTTGTTTTGTGCTAGGCCATATGCAATACATTTAAAAGGGTCAATCTATTCAGAGCAAGTTATTTACATGTAACTGAATAGACAGACTTTGATAGAAGCACTTTGTTTAAGTTAGCATTGTGCAACATTTATAAAAAAATGGCTTTGAGAATTCTAGTTATCAACCATTTAAAGTGCTACTATCAGTTCTGCTTCTTACCCACTGCGTAACAATATTATTGAAACTACCCACCAGATCCCATTGTTTTGATGGGCCTAGAGCGAGGAGAGTCCAGCATACAAATAACCAATGTCACAAGCCTACTGGTAAACAAATACACGTATGTAACTGGAACCTCAGGTTAGAGTTGTACTCTTTAAAATTATGATCAGATACTCCTTTGGTCTTTAAAAGAGTCCATACTGCAATATCCTAAACACTTTGTTACACAATGAAGAAAAGCAGGAATTGCAGTGTAGTATGAGTTGAGTACAGTCACCTTTTAAAGTAGCATGCTTCTGTTTGAGTAAGTCTGGATCAGAGTCCTGGATTTTGCCCCTCAGGATCCACATCGTTGTTGTTGGGTGGAGGATGAATAGGCAGAATATCTAGCTCATCCACTTGTGGTGTGGGGTGCATTACCACAAGCTGGTCCTGGGGAATATCTGCTGCAGCTGCTGCTAGATTTGTAATAGATTTGCTTTTTACACACTGAAAGTCAACATGTCGACTCTTTCCTTCCTCCTTTTCCCATGACATGCGAATGAATGGCCTCTGGACATAATTGTAAATCACCTCAGGCCTCCCACCTGGTCGCTTCTTCACTTTTTCTTTGTATGTGGGGTAACCTACAAAACATTAGGTTGACACAAAATAAGAAGCTCTCTTACAAGCTAGCCTCTCAGTGTGCACACAGCCAGTAAGAGGAAAGACTCTAAAAAGGAGCAAATCAAT
>NW_005843300.1:65108-72491 GCF_000455745.1 Alligator sinensis
GGCAGGCCCAAGTTTCCCCCCCCCCCCCCATATCCTGCATTCTCTTGCCTTAAAAACAGGTCAAAACCTTGCAAGTGTCAGCTGAAATGCAAAGCAAATGGATGCTAAGACCATTTATTCACAAGCCACTCCTTTCAGACTTAGAGAACCAAGCTACCTATTGTTCCATCCTGGCAGAGCCCAATAAGTGATTGTCTCAGAAAATATGGCCTAGAGAGTAAGGGAAAAGGCACAAGATGAAATCCCCATAGTGGTGGTACTACAGGCTGCTGTCCCAAGTTCCCTGGGCTGGATCCAAAAGCACTGTTTTTCCCTCATTTTAAGTAACTTAAGCCACGTACAGACATTCAGTTTCTACCAGAACCAAAGTGTGTGCAGATATTTGAGCTTTTTCTCCCAATACACAAAGCCTCTCTGGGAGAAAAAAACCCCAATTACAATGACGTAGAAATTGCTCCTGGGAGTTTCCTGAACAGCTGCACACTTTCCCTCAGTTCAGCTTCTAGAGACCAGAAGCAGTACAGCCAGGGGAAAGGTTCTGGGTCTCTGAAGGCATAGGGTCACCTTTGTCAGAAGGTACAGGGGAGAGCTGCTCCCACCTCCTTCTAACTCTAATTACAATGCTCGGTTGCTGGGCACCATGAGCTGAGCAGCTCCATGCCTGCTTCAGACACCAGAGTCCCCAGTGTGAGAAGCAAGCATTGGGTTTTGGTCAGCTGCTCCAGTCCCGTGGCAATAGGAAGACTGGAGCAGCCCATGTTTTTCCGATTCTAGCAGTGGAAAGTTTCTGCTATTAGAACTGAACAGTTGCACATGGCCTTAAAATACGCATGAAGTTAGTGCTAGTGGTTCAAAGACAGGCAAAAAAGAGCAAGAGAAATGCACTGTTTTAGCCACAGTGTCCATCAGGGTAACTGCTGCCACAAACAGCCCATCATTACCCAAGTCAGTGAGGACCACCCTTTCTGGCAGGTGTCACAAATTAACCCTGCACCCTCCTTAAGTGCCACTCTGCTTCCCTTCCTTTGCCTAATCCTCTGCTTTTCTTTCTGCTCCCTGACCCATCTCTGCTTTCTGCCTCATCTGTTGCTGTGCTGCTTGTCCCCTCCCTCATCTGCCACATGCCACTTGCAGCACTGATACCACAGTTTGGCCACCCCTGGTATAAGTGATCCTTCTTAATTTGTATGAATATTTTCAACCCCATGCCTGGCATGCAGAACCAGCCACACTGATGATAGGTCAAAGAAAGCACTGCAGCAAGATGACAAACTAGAATTTGGATATAAGCAAGGAATGAACAAGTCAGTTTCTGGCTGAGGTTCCACTCCACATCCTCCTACAAACCAGGCTGCAATACTGCAGAATAAATCCATGCCATGAGGTACTCCAACATTTAGATCCTCTTATGCCTCAGATTAATCTAGCACAATGGGTGGCTGATGAGTTATAAAAGAAACATTCTGCAGAAACCAAATCAATACAGAAATGCCCTTTTAAAATAAGAATCATTTAAATTGCTACTTACCTTCAATACCCAGTCGAATCTTCTTGAGACCCCTTTCCTTCAGAACAGATTTGGCCACATCTCTGTTTTCAATGTACTTGAAGAACCTGTATAACTTTGTGCTGTAAATTACTTAAAAACAAAAAAAAATCCACATTTCAGTGATAAAATTGTATTGTAAATTTGTAACCTGGGCTTATCTTCTTAAGGTTAAAGCAAAAGCTAAAACTGAGCCCCAAGCCACTAAGTTCCCAGTATAGTTAGCAGGAAAGCAAACCCAAGACTGAAGCATGAGTTCTTTTTCATCCTTTGGCCTCTTCAGTGTCACTTATTTGAGAAAGACTCATTAAAAGGTCTCAGAGTACATTTTGTAGAAGACTGAAATCTGAGGATAAAAGTAGTGTTTCTGCAAACACAGTTAAATCTGGTGGGCTGGACATTTTTTCCTATTGGTGTCACTTATGCTTTTGAAAGAAATAAGAATGGGAATATGACAAGACTGCAGAGCAAACAGGAAAGCCCCAAAAACAAAGCTCCAAGTGTGCCTCTGAATATTCTAGGCACTGCTGTCTGCCCATATTAAAAATTCTTACCAACCAGCTGGCAAACAGATTAGAGATAGCAAGTTTTGAAAGGAGGCTAAATACAGATTTGCTGCCCCTGACCTCTTCCCTTTTCAGATGGTATGCATTACATCTAGGAGATTGACATAAAAAGCTAAAGCAGCCATGTAAAATTCCCATGTTAAGTGTGCTGTAAGGCAAAGTTGTAGACAGTTTTTACCCCTTTAAGATTCCTGAAAAGCAAGCCTCAGCCTTCCTGTGTTACCCTGCCAAAGTGGCAATACCGACATCCAAGCTATTTTTTACTCCCCTTCTTCCCCCCTTGAATATTTTGGGAGGCTGGAGTTTATTACTACAATTCACCATGACAGTTTTGGTAAGCTTTAAAAACAAACAAACAACCCCCCCCAATCTAAAATGTCAGAGCTTGCCAGAGTGAAACAGGAACCCTTTATAAGATGCCTTTTATTTTATTGGAGCACAAAATTAATTCATAGCCACATATTTGAACATAAAATGCCTAAAGCTATCATGCAGGTGATTCAAGCACCTACAATGAACACCTTCAAGAGTAAATCGGATGCTTATCTTGCTGGGATCCTATGACCCCAGCTGATTTCCTGCCCTTCGGGTGGGGGGCTGGACTTGATGATCTTCTGAGGTCCCTTCCAACCCTAATGTCTATGAAATCTATGAGCAGAAGGGCACTTCATTAACAATGGCCAATTTATCTAAGCACCAAACTGTTAAAAAGAAGCCAAACAAAAACCTACAATGAAGACAACACCAGGCACATGATCTATTTGTTTTCTAATTTACATATGTGTTTTACACAAAATGGTCAATAACAACTGTTTGCCAATTGATTCAGACTCACTATTTTAAGGTACACATCCCTTACTTTCTGGTGCCCTTTTGGTAAACACTTTGCTTTGAATGGATTGGATCTTAACACTATTATATTTGTTTAACGTTAACCCCAAATTACATGTCCACTACCAGAATTAGATATGTTGTAAAGCTCTGGTAATAGTGCTTGTGCTTAATACTGATGCAGCATTAAAGCACATGTGACAGTACTTTGGTAGAGGCCCTTATAGTTAAATTCAGTGCTAAGCATAAAGCCAGACTTACTTTGAGAATATTCTTCTCCCATCTGTGGAGGATACTCTTCATCCCAGTCTACCACATCATCATCTGTAAGCACCACAATGTGACACTCTCTCTCACCACTCTGGGCACTGGCTACCATTAGCGGGAGAATCATTTCTTCCAAGTAAAA
This sequence comes from Alligator sinensis, assembly GCF_000455745.1. Taxonomy (NCBI): domain Eukaryota; kingdom Metazoa; phylum Chordata; order Crocodylia; family Alligatoridae; genus Alligator; species Alligator sinensis. The sequence continues at coordinate 68,461 of NW_005843300.1, forward strand.
CTCAAACTGTTTGCGAGCCCCATCATTTGATAGTTCATGCATAAGAGCACCTAAAAAAAAAAAAAAAAAAATCAAACCCCAAGAAGATTTTATTATTTGGAAGCTTGCTAAAGAAGGTTTGGCTGGAATTAAAAACAGAACAGAAAAAAAAAAAAAATCAGCTAAGACATTGTGTTTGGTGCTTTATTTTGAGCAAAATCAGAACCACCTTTCAGTTTAATGACTACCAAGAAAGTGTGTCAAAAGTCTGTGTTAGGAGGACTCTTGCAGTTTGCTATCCCTGTTATATACAATAATTTGATTATTTCAGTGTTGTATAGGGATAAATCTGATCTTGAAAATCATTAATATTGTAATTATTTATAAAAAGTATTTGAACCAATGAGTGCAGACAGTGAATCTCAATACTAAAGTTCAAAAGAAAGCATCCTAAACCTCAGATGTTACTCTTTCTGCTAAGGGCATAGCAAGTGATGTTACACCATCAAGAAACTCATTGGGCAGTATCATAGGTGGCTGTATACACCCTTTCCACAGAGTTCACACTTGTGAGCACCAGCCCTTTACATGGGACATTATTTTGAATTTTATTCCAGTAATAAGTTTAGGAGTACTGGAAATAATTCTGCTGACATACCTAAGATGCAATAACGTGCAATTTATGACCAAAACAGCTGTGCCAGCAAAAGCAAGACTGTGCTTCTGTTATCATTATAGCTTCTCTCTCTTAATTTCTAATTAAGTAACACATGAGGAGAGCTTTATGTATACACCACTTCTTGACTCTGTTCCCAGAAAGATTTGTGCTGTCAACCAGCTGCTACTATTTCTCAATTTTACACAGGGAAATAGTGAACAAGGAAGGGCTTAATTTTTAATGACTCTTGATTGAAAAGATGAGCTGCTCTGGTACATGGGGAGATGGGAAGAAAAGATGGATCTTATTCCCACAACAGTTTATACATTCCAGATTATATTCTAGTAGTATTTTACTGTAATATCAGAAACTTAAAAAAAAAACACAAAACCCTAGATTTATGTTAATATCTGTTCACTACCGGTCTGTTTTCAAAGAATCCATACTTACTGAGATCTCTACATTTGATAGTACTGTATTCAAAGGAGATACACAGGTAGTCACATGCTTCTCTTAGTTCGGGAATAGATATTCCATCGGGACAACGTATTACCCCAGTTTTGTAGTAATCCTTATAACAAAAATTTATATATAAATTATTGAAGCAAAACAACTACTAATAAAAAACAATTAATTCCTTATTACAGGACCCTTTCATATCAATAAGCTTTATGTTCCCTCTCCCTCCCCTTCCAAAGAATAGAGACTGAACTATATGATTAGACATTAAAACATATTTATCCTCAGATTTACCAAGCTTTCACAGTAAAAGGGTAATTAGATTAAGTATTTTAGACATTTTAGGCTTCTATTATTAGCACTTACCACTTAAGTATAAATTAAATTTATACTGTTTATTATTTACACATCATTCAGTTTCTGCTGCAACACAGCTCAGCCAGCAAGGCAGAACAGCAGATCAGCCACATTGCAATAGTTAGAGGGGCCTAATTCTCTTTAAAGAGTGAATTATGCTATTTTCTGCCAGGACATATGCCACTTGGAGAATTTTTTTTTTTACAATAAGTTATGTTAATAAGTGTACTCTGCTGCAAAAGAAACAAGAATGAGAGCTGATAAGACAGCCAGATGGTATTTTGAATAATTTTTGCCCCCCAAAAATGGAGGTTTAAAAATCTTCCAGGTTCTTTGATTGTTGAGATTGCACTAAACCCCAACACCTACAGATAGAAGAACTGTATTTAAAAATATGGGGGGTAGCCTCTGACAAAGTTAATATTTTGACAATCTTATGTTTGAGACAAAGTGATGCACAACAAGCAAAGAGAAACATTACCACCAAAAGCTGTCCAATTTGTATTCTATAGCTGCGTAAACTCCACCCCCCAATCTCAAGTGTTCAATTTTTCTAATTTTGGGGAATCAAGAAATCTAAACCAACAGGAGGTAAAGTCGTACACACATCATCCCTGCTATCTGAAATAAAAGCTTACCAGAATAGCACGAAACACAGTGGAGCCAATTCCTTCAGCTACTTCATACTCTCCCTTTTCATTAGGACGTGTGAAGTTATGTTCTCTGCCAGATCCAAACATCCTGTTCAGGAAATGACAATTAAAACTCATTTCAGATTTCCAAGAAACTTTGGATATGATAAAACTACAAATGACTTGACAGAGATTTATGATCTGTTTCATAAGTTATAAATAAGCTATAAATAAGATTTTACAGATGCATTCTCTTCAGTTAAGTCTGAGCTAAGACCACTGGGGAACCCCCCCACTGCAAATGCAGACTCTAAGTTAAACTGTTTCTAGGTAGTAGGGCTCAGGAAGAAAAGGCAATCTCCATTCTTCCATGCTTCACAAGCTGGGAATGCTCCCGTTTACGGTTTAGAACAGAAACATTTCATTCAATTCCTTGGAAGAACGGGTGTCTTAACATATATTTACCTTGGCTATTCTCACCTATATCTTTTAAAAGAAAATCTGCTTGAAAACAAGGTTAAAAGAAAAAAGTGATATAGTGACACACAAACAGCCCTGAAAGACTTCAGTGGAGAAAAAAAAAATATCAAAGACTTGGGAGATGCTTTTTCTGTTAACAAGAGGATTAGACCAAACACCTGGCACCTCAAACGCCATCCACCTACCTGTTTAAAAAGGTAAAATTTTAAAAGTAGATTGAGTCCTAGACAACATTCATCTTCCCTCCAAAATTAAGCAATTCAACTCATTTCTAGTCTGTCTCTATATCTCCAGCCCCTCACATTTTATTCAGATTTGTTCATTCATCTATTCCTCACCCTATAAAATATCCCAAATTTCTTTCAGTGCTTTAAGTCCCAACACTAACTTCCTCCAGCTGAAAAGGGCAGCATGCAGCCCCTCTACGAACCCACAGAGTTGCTACCTTGAAAACTGCTTCTGCTCCATTGCAGGAGCAAGAGGCCTGCACTCTTCTAAAGACCGCATGCCTAGCCTCCGTAGCAGACCTTGCCTGGGAGCAGAGGTGCCCAGGAATGCCACTCAATCACTACCATTATACTCCTTCTAACTGCGCCTCTCCTCGTCTCCCCTTGGCTTGTATCTTCCTTCCCTCATTTCTTTCTTGGTCCATTTCTCATTGCATTTCTGCTCAATTCCTGTATGTGTTTTCCCCTATAAGGGGTACATGGGCTTCCACAATGAAAGGATTTGCCTGTGCCACAGCTTATTGAGACTGTACAAATTGTAGTTAGCGCTGGTGGTTACAAATGAACGAACCTGCAAATATTATAGTGATGTGGCATAAGCAGAAGTCTCTGCTGCAAAGCCACACACACACACACACACACACTACTCAACGCATCTGGATATCTAACGAAAGTCAGATACCATTTGAGAGAGAAAATACACACTTTGAGTGTCAAGTGTCCCTGTGCATCCTACAGACAGAGGAGACTAGACAGAGAAGACTAATAGGTAGGCCTCAATCTGACCTCTCTGGGTTTCAATAGTTTAAGGTTCAAACTATTTTATGCTTTTTAAAGAAACCATATCCACAATTTGACATTCTACCTTTGGGATGAAAAGTTGTATTCTTTTACAGAAAGGCCTGAAGGCATACATTTTTTAATTTATTTTTTTTTACACTAGGGATGCACCAATAAAGATTTTCTTGGCCGATACTGATAACAAATTACTCACCAGGCATATCAGCTGATACCAATCTGAAAGCCGATTTACAGGAATGCAGCCTGGCAGCGCCCTGCAGGTAAGTCTAAGGAGGGGAATGGGTGTGGGGGGGTGGGGAGGGGGGACAGATGGAGGCCCCCATTGGGAGGGAGGGAGCAAGGCAGCAATAAGCACTGCCCAGCCAGGGCAGAGAATGGGACCTCCCAGAACCAGGAGCAGGATAGAGCCACATGCACTCTATCCTGCTCTCAGCCCTG
>NW_005843300.1:72522-77999 GCF_000455745.1 Alligator sinensis
CCCACACACACACACACCCCGCCCCCTTCCCCTCCACCAACTTACCTGAAGGGTGCTGCTCTCCAACCTGAGGCTGCATTCCTGGCCATGTGCATGCATGCAGCTATGCACAAGCACATGGCATTCAATCAGTGACATTAAAAAAAAAAAAAGCCAATAGCCAATAATGTTAATTTTCCTTTTATCACTGCCGATCTGATATGCGACTGAGATATCAGTGCACCTCTACTTTATTTACCACAGCACTATGATCTAGCTTTTCTATTTTGCTTTAAGAAAGCACCCAGTTGTCAGTGTTCCTTCTAGATGTACATGTACACAGTAAACACTGATTCCAAATAACTTTTGTATTAACAAGGGGTAGAACTAGTTCAGTGACTGAAGTGGAACTTTTATATAAATGCCCTTTTAAAAAAGGAAGTCAATTTTAGGATTATGAAAGAGAAAAGCTCACTGTCTACTAGGCTTGAGGCAAAGCCTAGTAGACACTCTCTACTTAAGCTCTGCTCATTCTTTCAGTTTCAAGTAAATGGGTAAAAGCCCATGCCTGGAACCTGAAAGTTTTACTCAGTGCCTCATATGCTATTACAGACAAGAAGCAGCTTTAAAATAAAGTTATTTTTAAACCACTACTTCCGTAGGTTTTATTAACCTAGTTTTGAACTTGCAGAAATGTAGAATAAGCTTGTTCTTTTGACCAGTCCCTGAGGATAGATTAATTCATTTAACAGTGTTTGCCAATGGGAAAATTCTACTGTGTCAGTCACTGTATATCTGTACAGTAAGTCAGTGTCAAGGGCAACTATTCTGTTATGTTGCTTTACATGGATATGCAATTTCTGTTAACATACACAAAGACATCAAGTACATTCCTTTCATTTATGACATCACCTCATTTTTTCCTAAGAAGAAAGGAAGCCAAAGATGGAATATGGAACATCGGGCAAGATTCTCCCTCCTGTTTTCACAAAAGGACAATCCAGTTACTACTACTTCTCAGACAGGCAATTTAAACCGAAACCCAAGATTGGTAGAACTGAGGGGAAAAAAAACCCACCCCTACAGCTCAGTAGGCACTGCCACCTGCACATACTCAAGTTATGACACCTAGGACCTGTGCTAACAGACAATTACATCTCACATGAGCACACCTCAAGACTCAACGAGAGACTGGCGCAGCTGCTCTGTCTCAGCACACAAAACAAGGTGCTTTAACATGGACACGTGCCACTTACCACCACAGTAAATGGCCCACCATTTATACAGGAAACGTGAGGGACTACCCGGAGCTACACTGAATGAGCCACAGGGTCTTTTCTTACTAAATTTAAAACCCATACCCAGAATATGAAAGTCATTCAACTATCTGCAACATACTTAAGGATGCTAGCTTTTTGCTGACACTGATAACAGCTCTTATTGCAAGGACATCACCACTTAGGCTTACAGAAAGAGAAAACTGTTTCCAAGGACAAGAATGTAATGGCTTTCAGTATCTTTAGGATTTGGCAACTGGAACAAGATAATCCATATTTTCCTAAAAAGATTTATTTCATTGTATTCCAAACACTGGTTATGCTCCTTGTTTTGTGCTATGAAAGGAAAGACACACAGAAATTGTCCAGCTAATCCCTTATACTCACTGCTTCAATTCAGAGCTAGTTGGAAAGTTTTGTGCTGATTTTGGAAACAGCCATAAAAAATATGAGTACTACAACAATGCTTCCAATTTATAAATGAATACTGAGCTTTTGCTTGGATAGTTTATTAGCAACAGTTCCATTTCACAAGTTTCTCCCTATAAATTTAAATTGTTACTAACTTGGTCATAAAAATCACATGCAGCCAGTGGAATAAAATTCAGTTGCGTTGCTTTTTTGTATTTGAAAGGTAAACAGATATAAAATGGGGTGCTCAACCTCCAGCTCACAGACCAAATGCGGTCTGCGGAGCCTTAGAATCTGGCCCGCGGGGCTCCCCACAAGTTGAGAAATTTGGCAGCACGGGAGCTGTTACATTCAATACGGCGCCTGCCAAATTCCAAAATCCCCAAGCCCTGCACAGCAGGTTGGGGCTTGGCTGGGCTAGACCATGGCCCCCCTCCCCACCCCTGCAGTTAGATCAGGGCTCTCTCCCCTCAGCTGGCTCAGGACTGGGACTGGGCCATGCCCCCTACCCTCTCCCATTGCTCCGCATGGCTGGATGGGGTCCCACTGCAACTGCCCCAGATACTGGATCAGGACCACCAGCTGGATCCAGGCTGCAGACAGACTGGGCACTAGCCATCCAGTCAACCAGCCAAAAAGACTGAGCACCACTGATATAAAACAACCGAGCACACGGGCATTTAGGAAAAGCTTAATTTTCTTTTTTTTTTTTAAAGCAATTCAAATAGCTTCAAGGAAATGTTATTTCGAACATGCTATTCCGTAATTATAAAATAAAAATGGGACCAACCTGCCCAACATTGTATTAGGCTGCGCAGTAAAGATGGAAGGGTCTACAACAAATCTCGTGTTGTCCACTATAAGCGTTACTCGTTCAGAGGTCCGTACGTTCCGAGCTCCCTCTTTTCCATTCTCATATACAAATACCATTTCCCCACCAATCTTGCAGCTCCCATCTGAACTTGACTGGCTACTGTTTCTACTGCTATTCCCAAGACTGGAACCATTTGGGGAGGTTTTCTGAGGGCGAGGACTGCTTGGTCGAGACGAACTGTGATCTTTTTCACGATCTAAAATAGACAATGAAAATCAAAAGCAAGGGCAAAGGCAGAGTCCTAGGTTATCTTATATCAAAGACAAAAAGATGAATGAAAAAACTCAAGTTACCTATTTGGCAATGCACCCAAATCTTGTTCTATCTGCAACTAATAATTCTATTTAATGTTCCAATTATTATAGGTTTCTTTATTTTAATGTATTTATTTATTTACTGAAGATGGCAGCCTCTGTTCCAGCAACTTGGAAAGAAACTACGTATTCTTCTCAAAAAGTTGAGAACATTCAGTATGTATGGGAGAAGACATTATAGGCCAGACACACTAGCTGGTGTTTCGTTTTGGATTGTATATATATTTATGCATGTATATATTTTATTACAGCACTGCTTCATCTACAAGGTTTAGAATGATTTCAGAGTTTACATTTCAATCTTTTTTTCTGGTAAAGCTGTAATCAGTTCTGCTTCAACTGATAAAACAACTCATTTCTGTATGATATCAGATATTGTTTATAAACAGTAAATTACAGTTAAATGGAGAACTTACGACCAGCAGAGAGAAAGTGGTGGAAGCAGAAGGAAAGCTGTAAGTTTCCCTCTGAGATATGTTGCATTTAAAAAAAGCTGGTAAGAGGCTTTTAGATACAGCCCAATAAGTATAGAAAGTATTTTTTTTTATTGTTGTGCTGAATGATTTCAGGAACCAGTGATAATTGCTGAATTGCTTAGCCTATATAGTAGTTGTCAGAGCCATTCACACTCTCCAGAACTGAGGCAGTTCTCAAAAGGACACCTGCAGCACATGCTCTATTCTGCATCAGTTCTGGGAAGACTACTTGTCTTTCTTTGCATCTTTTTCTCTCTGCTTTCTTATTCCTTGCACTGTTGCAGTACATGCATGCACGCACACAGACACACGCACACGTGTGAAAAAAAACACTAGCTTCTGAATAGGGGTGCACCAATAGAAATTTTTGGGGCGAATACCAAAAGCCAATATTTAAGGATGCATATCGGCCAATACCAACCTGATTTCTGATATGGCTGCCTCCAGCTGGTAAGTTCAGTGTGGTAGAAGGGGAGGGGGGAAGGAAGGGGTGTGGGAGGGCAGATCAATACCCCCCCCGTGGCAAGGGATGGGACAGGGGCTGCCCAGGTGGGGCTGGGGAGCAGCTCCCACTGCTGCTTGCACCCCAAGAGGGCACAGGGGGATGCCCCCCTGGATCTGCACAGGGTGGGGCAGGGGCTGGGCTTTGAGCAGGCGCTGGGAAGATGCTGCATCCACCCCAAATTTCACTGCAGCTCTGCTCCTGGCTCTTCCTGGTGTTGGCCACCCAGCGCAGCCGCCCCCCACATGCCCCTTCCCTTCCCCGTTCCTTTCTACCACACCGGACTTACCAGCTGGAGGCAGCTCTCCGTGCTGCCGGCTGTGCCCTTCATTGCCTGAGTGCTGTGATGTGGCTGCACGCAGCACAGGCATTTATCAGCCAAATTATCAGCCCCATTGGGCCAATATCCAATACAGCCAGTTTTCTTTACAATCGGCATTGATCCGATATCGGACTAATGCATTGGTGCACCTCTACTTCTGAATTCAGGCTGGGATCTGGCCTATAATGTTCCTTTACCTACAAGCTAAATATCTGCACTTTTATCTACATATTAAAAGATGTGGAGGTTTAATAACACGGGATTTTTAATATATCACATAGTAAAATACAAGGAAGCTCATTTTTAGAGCTGCTTTTGAAACTGGTAAACAGCTGATGTTACTGTTCCTTGTTAATGCTGACATTGTTAACTCTTTCTGAAATGACAAAGGGAAAAAAAAGCCTTCTTCTAAAAAAATACTGTTTTGTACCCTGATGCAAAAAACTTTTTGTACATGTTTCAATCTAAAGACTAATCTTAAATCAATAGGATTATTTCTGAGTAAAGTTATATAATAAGTAGTGTTTGGAGAACTGGGATCTAATTTGCAATACTGTGTTTTGTCTACAGTGGTTCTGTAAATTAAAATTAAAATATACCCTACCAGTAATGACATTTTTAAAAACTTATAAAATATGAACTATGATTGTAATAGTACAGATCTTAAATAAGATTTCTTGTAAGTCAAAAGTTTTTATATTTAAAAAAAGGGGGGGGGGGGGGGGAGACTAACTCAACATCCCAAACCTGATCCATCCGGGTCCAGAGTCAAGTGGTAAAAATGATTTAAAAGATAGGGAATGGCATGGGGTGAGAGATGTTACAGGTAACAGGAACAAGGTTTAGTAAAGATATTCAAAATAATAAATTATACATAGACTTGTTCACAATATCACAAGTTGCAAGAACGTGAACATCTGCCTTGCCATTTTATCATTAAACTGATGATTAATAAAGAGAAATTGAAGAGTGTTTGGTTAAACACCGCCCCCTCCCTATACACACTTCCTCCCTTCTTCCCCACAACAGCACTGAATAGTTCCTGAGTTCAAACAAATTGAAGGGCTTTAAAAAAAATAAAAAGAAGAAAAGGGCATTTTCCAGGCCCTCCCCCCACTCAAATATTTAAGGAACTTTAACGGTTAGATCCATGCTCTAGCAACGTATTATTTTATAGCTTATTGTAACTTCCTAGAAATTATGAAAATTAAAGCAGCAGGGGGTAACCATTGTGGCAGGCATGCCACAAGTTAGCCCTGAATCCTCACACAGTGCTAGTCCAATCCCCTTCCTATTTTCTGCTCTCTACTCTGTCCTCCCTG
>NW_005843300.1:78009-80666 GCF_000455745.1 Alligator sinensis
TTCTGCCCTTTGCTCCCTGCCTAATGCACTACTTTACCTTCTGCTTCCTGCCTAATCTGCTTCTGTATTGCCTGCCCCTTCCCTGATACTTTGGCATGCCCCACACAGAGGCTGCCTGTGGCACTCATGCCGCAAGCTGGCCACCCCATACTAAAGCATCATACTGATACTGGAGTCTCATACGAAAAATAGGAATGACAAACCAAAAGGTAACAGAGAGAAAATCATGCCTTTGGGACCAAGTAGAAATGTTGGTAGTACTGGAAGCCTGCGTTAAAACAAACAATTAGCAACACTTTTAAAGACTCCCCCCCCCCGCGTATTGTCCTTCTACAATGAAAAAGTAAATAAAAAGTTAACCAGATTAATGGATTACATCTTTGAAACATGCATTAGACTCCAACATACCTCCATGATGCTGTCTTGTTGGTGAAGTAACGTTCCTGATGCATGGAGTGAGCTGAGACTCTACTCTTTCGTGGGATGAGTCACGTGATCTATCACTTGACCTTCGTCTGTCTCTTGATCTCTCATGCCCACCACTAGCACCATGGAGGCTCATTTTTGTATGGTCTACTCCTTTAGCAACACGAGATGGGGTACTAAAAGAAAAAAAAAAAAAAAGAATATCTACTCAGCAATCTACAATCTTAGAAATAATCCATACATTTAGTATTCAAAGCTTTATTTGCAATTCACTCAAGGGGCTTGAAAACTAGATCAATGCTACTTACCTCCACTTCTTTGCTACACCATTCCTATATTGCCACTCCTGCAGACTACTGTTTAGAATCACAAACAAATAGCAAGAATTAGGTGTGGTCGATCCTACACAGCTTGGCCAGCAGAACTCAAGTTCCACTGGCAATACTATTAGTGTATCCAGACTCACACTCCCCATTGTGGAAGAGATCCTTCCTTTTTATGGTTCTGCAAGCAACAGAAAGCTTCTGTTGCCACAGTGAAGCTGCCAGAAGCGCTTAGAGATGTGCCCATGGTTTCTGCTGGCTGTCTGTGGCCTCTTTAAAACAGCTGGTCCCTTCCAGAGTCCACCTTGCACAATGTCAGCAGCACAACCGCTGTAGCGGAGCTGTGCTGAGCCAACAGAAGTCATAAGAATGGGGACACATTTGGGTAGCTGCTGTTCATCAGCAGAAGGCTGGCAATGTAGACAACACTGAACTAAGTACTGAAAGCTAACTAAAGTAAAATGCCACAGACTACTTCATGGTTTGAATCTGAATTCACAGAAACATTTGCAGACCTGTAAAGCCAAAGCAGAACTGAGGCATATAATAAAAATAGATTACTGCAACATAATAAGTAAATAGTTAAACAGACAAAACACACACACAGACACAATTTGCTACGAAGACAATGCCATGCAATTAAAAGGAAAAGGTCAGGTTTATTGCAAAATTGAAGAAGCTTGTGAGAAAGCTTTTAGATAAATAAGATGGATATATTATTCTAAAATCCTATTCTGTTTCCCCTGAAGTAAAACATCTCCTTCAGTTTATTGCATGAAAAGGGTTCAGTCTTACTTTGGCATCTGAAAAAAAAAAATGAATTTAGTCATTTTGTGTTGTGCCAGTTGAAAGAAATTGGAAATGAAGTAGCCCACAAATCATACCAATCCAGCAAACTAAGCCGTTAAAACTGAAGTTGTTAAAAAAGAAAAGTCGATGGTATTGTTAGTAAGAAGTACTCGCATATACTTTAACTTTAGCTTGGCTGCCTAAGGTAAAGTTTAATCACAAGGCTAATGCAGGTCATATTATGTTGCATTTCTCCATTTAAATAAATTGATTGAGTTACTCACACATGCAAAAATTTCAAGGTGCATAATTTCAAACTGTATCAAAGAAAGATACTTAGTTTATGGCACTTTAAAATATTTTTTTATTCCCACTACTGCAACATGATACGTGAGTCCTACAAGGACTATGTGGAAACATTTAAATCAGCTTCTTAGCTACGCTCCTATCAGCATAGACATGACTTAAGTTCCTGATCTTTTTATTGTAGAAGTGCACCAATACATCGGTCTGATATCGGATTGGTACCAATATACAGAAAATTGGCTGCATTAGAAATTGGCCCAATGGGGCTGATAATTTGACCAATAAATGCCAGTGTGCGCACACAGCTGCAGCGCAGCACTCAAGCAGCGAAGAGCAGAGCCGGCTGGCAGCGTGGAAAGCTGCCTACAGCTGGTAAGTCCGTTGTGGTGGAAGGGGAGAGGGGGGTAGATCAAGGCCCCTGTGGTGAGGGAGGGAGGGGGCATAGGCAGGCACTGCCCAGCCAGGGCAGGGCATGGGACAGGGGTACAGCTTGTATGTGTGGGGGGGAAATGGCTCCTGTTGCTGCTTGCACCCTTGGGGGGGAGAGGGGGAGGGAGGGCCATGTGCCCCCAGATCTGTGTGGGGCAAGCAGGTAGGCTGGAGCTGTGGGCTAGAGCTGGGCTCTTCTCGCCAGGGTCTGGGCTCAGAGCGGGGGCTACAGAGGGGGCTGCAGCCACCCCAGATTTCACTGTAGCTCCCTCCCAGCACTGCTGCATGCCTGGCGCAACCTCGGCTCTTCCCGGTGCGCAGGAGGACATGGGGGTTGAGCCAGGCTGCCTCGGGCACGTGGCAGTGGCGGGGGCGGGGGGGGGG
>NW_005843300.1:80676-86196 GCF_000455745.1 Alligator sinensis
CGGGGTGCAAGCTGCAGCAGAAGCCGCCCCACCCACGAGCCATGCCTCTGTCCCATGTCCCACCCTGGCAGCACCTGCCTCAGCCCCCTCCCTCCCTCACCGTGGGGACCTTGATCTGTCCCCCCACACCTCTTTCCTCCCCACTCCCCTTCCACCACAACAGGCTAACCAGCTGAAGATGGCTCTCCATGCTATATCAGATATCGAATCAATATTGGCCGATATGCTGCCAAAAATCGTACATCTGTATCAGCTCCAAAAGTCTCTATCCGTGTACCCTATTTTATTGGATATCAAAATCCTACAAAATGATACAAACAACTTTAATCTAGTACAGAATTAGCCAATAAATCCTATAATGTGCACACCCAGTTGTTTTCTATTTGTTTGGGACCAAGAGAGGCCTCAAAAAGCCACTTGCTTACTAATTTATGAAACCCACACAACAATCACAAAGAAGAGAGGTTAAAGAAATTATTGCATTAGAAGGCAGTAACTGGAATGACGACCCAGCTAAGAACTGAACAGGGCATTTTATAAAAATGCACAAGCTAGAGCAGTAAGTTTCTGAAAACTTGCTTTAAAAGTGATTAGAAATTATCCAAGTAGAGGCAAGAAACTCAAAAATTACTCCAAAAAAAAGTTAAGCACCCAGCATGGCACATTTCGGTTTCCGATACTACAATGATAGACGCAACATACAATTTTAAATACAGTAAAACAAAAATCTTAATCATCATCACTAGTTAGACTTGATACCAAGTCTGATCCAACACAAAAAGAGGCTACTGAATACCCAAAAGAAAGTGCTGGCATGTACTATTTATGAGATGTAAACTTTTAATTTTCCATGTATCAAATAGAATTTAAATGAATCTATATTTCTTCCTCACCCACACTGAGCGGAAGGCCAAGAAAAAAAAGTTCATATTGATAAAGGAGAAATGTGGTGCAGAGGAAAAACTACTGCAATACTGTTTCCTGCCAAGCTTAAAATACACTGTATACCTTATTGCATTTTCTGGATGTGAAGCTGGCCAAGAAATTACTGAACAATGTCAAAAACTTAAAGTCTTGTTTAAGGAGAATGAGGATCAGATATATATTCCAAAATGAACAAAATCCAAGTGGCCTCTTCAATAGAAACAATATTTTTGTAAGACATACAATATAGATGTATGCATATTCCAAAGTAAGCGTTTATTATCAAGATTTAAGGATTGCTATAGTGTCCTGTTTTATTTTTCTACTGGGAAAGGTGAGTACAAGTTAGGCTCAGCACAAAAATAAAATTTGCAGGAGAAGTTTCCAAAGTGAAGTCTGAAAACCCTCTCCTTTTCCTTATGAAGGTATTTGCATTTACAGAGTCAGTATTGCAAAATATCTGCAAAAGAGAAAAGAAATGATGGGATGCAGCCTAGGGTTAAAACCAGATTAGCAATAAAAATCCATAGTTTTTACACTAATCTAATATGCTGAGTTTGCACTGTGCATTATGGAAAAGTTCCTATAGTGCCTCAGCAAGGGAAAGACTGCTCAGAGCAGGTCTGTCTGAATCAGGGACGGGCAATTATTTCAGGCAGAGGGCCACTTACTAAGTTTTGGCAAGCCATCAAGGGCCACATGACAGGGAGCCAGGGGCAGATAAGTATTAATTTTCTAAATTTTATAGGGGCCTCGCGGGCCGGAGAGAATGCCCCAGTGGGCCGCATCCAGGCTGTGGGCCATATTTTGCCCACCCCTGGTCTGAATGGTGGCCTATGAGCAGTTAATCTGCCACTCCCCCAGCTCCTACTCTCTGCTCTTGGCAGCAGCCAAGAGCTCCAGCCTATCCATCCTGTTTCAGCTTTCTGTGCCTACCCAGGTTGTGGCATGGCATAGTTTTCAGTGCTGAAGAAGCTCATAGCATGGCACAGCAGAAGAGCCTGTGGCTACTAAGTTAGGAGGAGGAACAAGGCCACCCACCGCTGCTATGCAGCAAGGGAAGCAGCACCATCCACCTGGGCACCCAGAGCAAGGGGGTGGGCGGGGGGGGGGGGCGCCATGGCTCACACCATTGCAGAAAAAGGGGTGTTCAGCCCCACTGGTGCAGCTTGCATGGAGCTTGACCCCCAGTCGCATCAAAATTAGACAGCCTCAACTCAGAGGTCATGTACATAGAGGACCTCCATCTGTGAAAGAAAAGCGTTAGCATATCTAATAACTACCTACAAAGGTCAGCAATGTTTCCCAGTGAGAGCCAGAATGGGTGAGCCTTGGGCCTAAAACCTACAAGCACTAGGACCCAGCCACCTCCAAGATTTTTCCCTGCCAACCAGCTGCAATGCAGTGGCAGTGTCAGTCCCACTCTGCTAGAGCCTATGCTGCCCAGCTGCAGTGCGGCACAGGGAAAGCTCCCTCCACTGGAGCCCCAGGCACCTGACTGCCACAAGGCAGGCGGAGAGCTCCCCTCTGCCAAAGCCCCTGGTACCCGCTGCTGAATGCCACAGTTCAGTGGGCCAGATACAAACTTGCTGACCCCTGATCTACGCAACTTGGCTCAAGGGGCAAGAAAACACCAAGCATGGAAAATCAACTACGGAGTCATTATATCCACAATGCCAGGTTTGCTTCTGGACAATATTTCAGATGATGAAAACTCGGCCCCACAGCAAGGAGATAAGACTGCCTTTTTCCTGTTATATTGTGCAAACGATAGGCTTTGGTGCAAGAGACATGAGTCAAGGGAACTTTAAGTTCATCCGCATACATAGGGGAAAGCAACCTACTGCCTGCAGACTGGACCTGGCCCATGAATGTGGGGCTGGAGGCACTCTCCTCCTGCTGCTGTGGAAAGAAGCACCAGCTGCAGCACGGTCTAACACAAATTGGGTCACCCTAGCCTGCAGCCTAAAAAGGTTGCGGACTGCTGTCCTAGACAATGGAAACAGATTTTACTGTATTCTCTAGTGTAGGAACCGGTTTCATCCCTAGTTAAAAGGAAGAGGAAGTCCTTCAAAAAGCCCACAAACAAGTTATTTTCAGGCACATAACCTCCCAGGCAGTGATCTCAAGAGTTTTTAACAAACTAGGGTGGGTCTTGATCAAGGATTGCTAGACAGAAGAATCAAAATGGGTGCTACAGGAAATAGTGCTGACTCAAATTAGAAACAGACTTCCTTATTAGTCATTCCTGACTCAAACATCTTAATATTGAGTTGTCATTATGTTACTGAGAATGCTTTTTGGATAAGAGTTCAAGTCCATTTGAAGTGCTATTCCTTCACCTTCCCTCTACAGCAGGGGTGCTCAAATATTCCCAGCTGCACTTGTGGACACAGGCACATATGAAGAATCCTAGGGTGGGGGACAGAAGAACGGACAGGACAGGATGGGATGGAACGGACAAATGACCAGTTGGTAGCATATAAATGTAAGACTTAAGTATACAAAGCAGACAAACACTACACCGTCTTTCATCTTAATTACAGCCCCTTAAGTGTCAAATGTTCATCTCATTGTTGGAACAAATCAAGAAACATTCAGAAAAATATTTACTTGGGCAGTTGAATCTACCTGTCCAAATGAAAAGTTCCATTCATCTGATCATGTATGCTACAGAAAAAAGAATATCGTTACTGAAATACTAACATGTTTAACCAGTAAGCAATATAGTTAAAAAATGGATGGGAAGCTCAGCCTCATGCTTTGGACTGTAAAACTGGAGTTAATAATCTGATGTGGCTTTTTTTTTTTCCCTAAGATTTTTCTAACCCTAGGTCAATTAAATAACTTTAAATTTATTTTACCATTTAATATTGTGAAACTGGAACTCTGCAGCATTTAGGCTAGTACCTGGGACCCTATGAAAAGTTCAACTGAATAGTACAATTTTATTTCATTCAGCCTGAAGCATGGATAAAGTGAACTGTATTTTAAGTTGTTAAAGAATTACAAAAGTAAAAACAGTAGTACAAAAAGAATTTAAAATACAAGAATCAGCAGAACCAGCTTAAAAAAAAAAAGATAATGGATTCAGGAAAAAAATATACACAAAAATGCAATTACTACCCACTAAAACTAAAGTTAACAAATTATCAGTTTTAAAAATAAACCTGTCACCTGCAGGCTTAGTGAATATGTGTAGGTGCTAGAATCTCGCCAATACCCAAGAGACTGGTTTAGAGTTACTAAATTATGCTAGTTAGTAAACACAAAAAAGAAATATGCTGCATTCATTTGATTAGTGTAGTATAGTTTAAATTTATAACACTTGGAAGTATACTAGCAAACATATTCAAGTAGGTTGGATCATCACATATCTGGCTTTGTCCGCAGTGGGATTTCAACCAACAGCATAATCATGCTAGTTTAGACAAGCCCCCAGATACATACTGGGATTTTCTGCAAAATAGGTGTGTTGCTAGAACTCCGTTACACCGGTGAAAAAGCCTCTTACAAAAGTCGAGCAGCCCCCAGGTTGTGCCAGTGACAACTGCCATTTATAGCCACTTTAACTATTCCATACACTAGAGGTTTGTACCAGTACATCTAGACCACAGGTTCTCAACCCCCGGGCCGTGGCCTGGTGCCAGGCTGCGAAGGGTTGGCTACTGGACTGGAAGTCCAGAAGTGACCGGCATACCACGGACCAAAAGCCAACCCCTTTTTTGTACTCAGTATGCTGGTCCACAGTTTGCCAGTCCACAGTCTAAAAAGGTTGAGAACCACTGATCTAGACCCGAGGTTAACTCAGGGATGGGTGAAGTCCAGCCCACAGTCCAGATCAGGCCCATGGTAGACTCCATTTTCCAGAAGCCCCTGCCTGCTGGTTTCCATAGAGACCCCAGTAGTGGCAGCACCATGACAGTGCAGTGCCAGGGTTTCCATGGAGACCGGCCCCAGCAGCACTGCTCCAGGACTGGGATCTTGTGGCGGTTGTAACGTGAACCAGAGCCAGGACAGAACTGTGATCTGCTGCCCATAGGCCCAGGGCAAGGGCATGCACGCAGAGGATCTTGGCTCTGTGCCGACTCTGGACCATGCCATCACCACTGCGAGATCCCAACCCCAGAGCAGCTCCCCGCCCAGCTGCGTACCCTGCTAGTGCTGCTGGACCAATCTCCATGCAAGCCCTGGCCCCATGCTGTCATAGTGCTGCTGCTAGGGGTTGCTGGGAAATGGAATCCAGCCGTTGGTTGGATCTGCCATTTTGCTCACCCCTGAGCTAACTAATGGTTGAAATTCCCCACATAGCTAGAGCCTTGGTCTCTTCAGCACAAAATTGTCACACGGCATTAATATAGAAAGTTAATGCATGAAGAGCTGTGGCTTTGCCCATAATATGGCAGTGTCTAAAAGAAGCACTGCAATTGTACATCTTAATTTACTCTGAACTTGAGTGACTTCAATTTAGACATTTCAGTTTGCTGCACAATGGATATATTTATTTTTTTATTAACACTTTCAGTTTGACTACTGGCAAAAACAACCTATACCTGCATTATTAAAAAAGTAATAAATTTGGTAGCTAAGTCTCTT
>NW_005843300.1:86227-93291 GCF_000455745.1 Alligator sinensis
AGATGGCAAATTTTCAAAGCAGAACTCTGAAAGCATCTTTATGTTTAAATAAAAAATGAGCTAACTTTTTAAAATCAACCGTTGCAGTCAGTTTTGAACCAAGTTTTTGGGGGGGAAAGTATATCAGCATCCTAAGACTGCATAATGAAACCTAGTTAACTGCTCTCTCTTCAGGGCTACTGAAGTAAAGAAAAAAATCTAGAGATTATATTATGGATTATGCATGTAGTTGCTCTGATTATGTGCAATAAAAACTGTACACACGCATGTCAATGCATTTACTCAAAAAACATTTTTTTAAATTATCAAGGGACAAGAACAATCAGAGGGGAAAAAAACCTCATTAACTTCAGTCACCAGAAAGATACTCAAGACACTGTATAAAGTGCAAAGTTAAGGAGGACAAAGATTTAACTCTGAAGTGCCTTACTTTAATCAGCTACATTTCTATAGGAAAACATGTTATTGTAACTATTTTTATATTTAGGAAATCAGATTTCCTAGCCATAAAAGTAATTTTGTGAGAATACTTGTGCACCCATCAAAAACTTCAGGACCAGTAACCTACCTTACCATCACGAATTAAGAACACTCCATCTCCCTAACACTTAAGTGTTTTAAAAGTAGACACACTACAAAAATATAACCCTCACCCTTTATTTAACCAAAATAACTTATGCAAGGGAGTTGAGTGCAGAACAACTCTTGTCAAAATGGCAGATTTGTCAAAGTAGCATGATGTTTGTTTTATTTCTACAGTCAGGCAAGAAACTGAGGCTTAGTTTTAACATACTGAAAGCCCCATTCCAAATTAAAACTGCATACTTGAATGCAACCATGGAAGGATTTTTAAAAAAAAACCCTTTCAGAAATACTGGTCAATAATTTTTTAAATCTGAAAGTAATACTTGATACCACCAAACAATTAAAAAAAAAAAGGATCCATTAACTTGCAAAGCAACAATATTTTTCATCACCTAAATATAATCATAGTAAATTGGCACATATGAACAAGCAAAATAATGTAGTCAATTAAAAACTGAGCCAACAATGAAAGACTTTAAAAAAATTAAAAATCCTTCTTACAATTTTTCTTCTGTTCTATTTAATTTAAGGCTTCTATGTAACAAACTCCCTTAATATACTAACTTAGAGCTATCCCTTTCATAGGAACGGTGTTTGTATTCATGTAATTACCTCTTTCAGAAAAGGGATCTTATAATACCATTATGAGACTTTTTAAAATATCTTCTCTGATTCTAAGTGACTTACCATAGAAGTGACAATGATCACACCACCCTGCCCCCAGAAAAATGTAAATGTCGGCTGACAAAGAGCACTGCCTAGGATATACAAAGGACACTATGTATATCTCTCTACTCTCCCTCCTGCTCTATACTGCCCATAAATTATTCCTATGAATGGATACGCACCTTCCTGTTGTATGTATCAAGGAAGAAACACATAAGCATGGAAATAATTTTGAAAATAGAGCACAAAGGAATTCTGCTCCTTCCAAGAAGGCAGCTTTGAAAGCCAGATCAGCATTCTCTGGCATTACTTGCTAAGTTCAGCATATTTGATATTTCCATCATCTCCTCAGTACTTCACTGCATCATTAGCCAGCCTGACTTTTTCCTCTAACATCTTCTTACCCTCAAGGGTAACCAAATTCTGGCTATACAGTCCATTAAATGTTAAGAGACGCAACCCCCCTAGATATTAATTCAATGCATTCTCACAGTCACTGACTCAGCCATGCGTAGTGCAGTACTGACGTCTGACCTCCCAGCCTCCTGTGAGCTGAATTCATACTTGCCATTTCGCCGTCTCTAAGCAGCTATTGGATAATGCAACTGTCACACAGAGAAAAAAAAAAAAAAAAAAAAAAAGTGCATGAGAGGAAAGCTGTTTGGTATATTGCCAAGTACCATCTGTGAAGCTATTTCTAGTCCTGCCAGCTTGTCATGTTTCAGCACACAAACCCCACATCTGAAAAGGTTATTTATTGGTAACTTGCTCCTCTCACATGTCTTCTTTCATTTTATGGCATTATGAAAATAATGCCATAAAAAGGCATTAAGTTCTACTTAGATTACAGAAGAAGTTCTCTTGCTCTCTCTCTTTTTTTTGTTGAAATTCTGTCTGAACTAGTATTTACAACTCATTTTTTCTGAGACCCTAAGTAGATACTACATTAGCCTTTTGAGGACAAAGACAGACTTTCCATATCTGGCTCTGGAAGTCTCCTTCTGGCAAATCCTGATTATTTTGGTAGTATGTGCATGTGGTATGTGATATCAAACTCCCAAGACAGTTCACCACACACACAAAAAAATAGGTCAATGAGCATTTGGTGGCAAGTCAAATGTGTTATATATACAACCAAGTCAATAAATATTTAACAGTTAAGAAGTACTTTTTCTAAATATTTTTTGGTAATCTGAGTGCTACATTAGAGCATTTAAAAATGCTGACTCATACCATATAAGACCACTTTACCCACTCATATTACTTTGAAAGAATATCTGAAAGATGGAGATTTATCCCAGACAAGAAAAACCAGCATTGCACAAAAAGTTACAGCAAGTTAGAAATAAGATGGGAACTAGGCAAGAGCTGTAGTGGAGAGAGAATTCATGAACAATTTACAGTATTGATGCAATACTTTAAACTACAAGAAAATAAAGGAAACAAGGTAATATAGTATTGCAGCTATTATCAAGGATAGTTAGCAGCACTCTGCACTTTTTCACTCATCACAGATTTGGAATAAAAGAAAAATGCAGTAGTTTAGATGGAAAGCTATGAACGGTCAATATAATGATTTCTGCTTCCACACCATTAATAATCTGGACCACTATTCTAAATAGGTAGACAGAAGAGCCATCATTGACTTTCAGTACTTTCTCTCTCCCTGAGATGCATGCACTCGTATGCTGACACCAATACCTTGTCCAGACAGCCTTCTGCCTCTACCTAAGATGGATGGCTTCAGCTTTTTATGAAGGAATTAACTGGCAGAAGGATACAACTGTGCCTAGATTCTTTTGGCAAGAGGCTCCAAATATTTATATTCTAAAAAAAATATTCTTGTTTCACTCATCTATAACACTAGATTGAGCATGCCCTTTTCATTCCATCCAGGAAGAGCACATACCAACTGCTGAAACTTCCTTAGCCTGACAAAGGGTTTTTGAACTCGAAAGCTTGCTTAATAACTATTCTCCAACTATTTGGGTTGGTCTAATAAAAGATATCAAATTCACCCAAGGAACCTTGTCTGCCTATGTCCTTAGACCAACACGGCTACAACCTAAACCCCTGCAGGCTCAGCCTCTACTTTCGGAAGAAAAAAGAGCCTCTTAACAGCATGGGCAAGGTCTACTCCCTTTCAATTTTTTTCAGGTGGAGGTCACATTGTTCATTGCCTGCTTCTTCGAGCACATCACTAAGTAGCCGAGATTAGGTATTTCAAGCTCCAGATACCTTGACTCTAAAGGCCAGTGTTACCTCCCATACAATCTCCTTAAGACTCAGTCAGAGAGCTCTGCTCTTTTTAAGGCTCCCAATCTGGATCAAACAGCTCTCCCAAAGGATCCCCTAACTTCTGTATTTGGTGGTGCTATCAGTTCCCCACCTCTCTTCTCCTCCCTGAGCGATTAACAGTTCTCCAAAGTCTCCTGTCATGGCATTTTGAAGCACTCTTAGGATTCTGCAATCAAACAATATCCATAGGCCAAGGGAATACAATATTCCCAATATGTTAGTTCTGCTGCAGTCCAGACTTGAGAGCAGAAACCCCTACTCAAGAGCATTGGTCTTTAGTTAAAGGGATGGATTTAATATCAAAATCTCATTCTAAAGGTGTTAAGCTATCCATGAATCTATACCCAGTCCTCCAGGACAGAGACCTGTTGCTTTTCTTTGCACTTTTACTGTTCCTGTTTTAAGTCCGAGACAAAAAAAGGAACAAATTCAAAAGGCAACAGGGACTTTCCAACCCGGAAGACAGGGAAACCACATCCTCCCATGAAGAAACAAACCCCAGATATTTCAATTCCATGAACCAAGATTCAAATACATCATCTCTCAGAGGCCCATAGGTCAGAGAAGCTTAGGTCTAGCACATTAACTCCCAAGTGGGAACAAGAACTAACACAAAAAGAAAAAGTGTACATTTTCCAAAAGAGACTTAAAGAATATTAAAGACTGGGGAGCATCCAAACCTTAAAATATCAAAGCATAAGGAGCAGCTCAACTGTAATCCTTTACAGGAGAGCACAAGAAAAAAAACCTCTTTCCCAAAGAAGGAGGCAGTTGTCACCAGGTCTGAAAAATCTCTTTTCAACTGAAGTTAAGAGTTTGCCTCTACACCAGAGACAGAACAGTGTATTCCACTTTAAGAAAAAGATATTATGAATTTTCATTCTATATTGCTCAGAGTTTTTCCTGTGCAAATCCACCGTGCAAAAAATACTTCATCCATCAGAAATTTAAGTGGGCAACACTGAAGTCTTAGGAGGCTGGAATTTTTTTTTTTTTTTTTTTTTAATTTCTTGGTTTTGCTTTTAAAGAAAAAAACTAAAATGTTCTCCTAAGCAGCTGCATGCGATGCTGCCAGACACAACCTAAAACTGTGGTGTCATAGACCTACAATATTTTGAGGTGCTCATGGAATGTCACACGTTTTCTTGAGTGTTTTACCGATATGACATATGCAGTCTCTACGTATATGTAGCATCAAGCTGTATTTAGCCTTATAGTCCGTATGGTTATATAAATTGTGGCATTTGATACAAGTCTTTCTTATATAATGGGGTCAGGATTGCCTAGCATGAAAATAATTTTCAAACGTCACTCTCTAAACAATGAACTTCGTATCTCAGAAAGGCTCAAAGCCTAAATGGCTGAGAGAAATTATCGTGGAGAATTAGCATCCAACATGGGTATGTTTGATAGCCAATTAAAGAAACCCTTGTAGATGTGGTCTGAGAAACAGGCCCTATGTAACTATGATGAACTGACATTTTAAAGAGAGAGGCCTGTGGTGAGAAGAACATCTGACTATTGAGGGAAGGACATTTTTCACAGTGGGGAAATTAAATCAGAAACAGTATCTTTATGTCTGATAGGATGTAAATATTCACTTGGAGCTGAGTGGAAAATGCAATGGAACAGAAGAAGTTGCAGGGACCCCTGGCAAGAAGGTCAGAGACAGGAGCTGCTTTCTAACCTGTTGAGTATGGCCTGCATTCTTCAGGTTTAAAATACAGAGCAAAATCAGATTATTGTTCTTATATTTTCTTTTGTTTGTCTATTCTTATATCTTAGGCTGCACCTCAGTGTAGCGTTACTGTTAGCTTGAAGCTCTCTAGAGATGGGCACAGTTTATAATGCAGTAATGGGGACCAATTTTTTTTGGCAGGTGTGCCATAAATTAGACCCACAGCCTCCCCAAGTGCCACACTGATTCTCATCTTCTGCCCGATCTGATGCTCTGCTTCCTGACCCATCTGCTGCTGGGTTCCCCATTGCATCCCTGACCTGCTGCATGCCAAGAAGCCAGTGCCACTTGTGGCATACATGCTGCAGGTTGGTAATACAGGACAGTTCTAGAACTACAAGTAAATCATGTTTTAGTGAAGTTGTAACATGACTGCAGGTTATCTTGACAAACAAAATTACAAATATACGTAGAAGAAAATCCTGAATCAAGTATGAAAAAATATTCAATATTGATCAAGATTTAAGGCACTGGGAATAAAAAAAAAAAAAATTGAGAAACTGGAGAGAGATGGAAAAACAACACGGTACAGCCAAAACTTGTCCATCATGGAAAACGTAGAACGTAAAACATTTCAAGAGTGAAATGAATATGGTTTAGAACCAAGCGTCACCTCAAAGTCGCCAAGAAATTGGCTATGCTACATTAGAGCAGAAGAATGGAGGTTAACTACGAGCCTTGAAATGGAAGGTTAATACACAATTATTTCTACCACAAATTAAAAGTGTACTCAGAAAAGAAGGATTAGGTAGAAAGTGCCTGCACAGGGAGGCAAATTCCACTGAGAAGAAAAGAAGACATTTTACAAGCTTTTAATCACTGAAAAATTGAACACACGACGGCAATACCTATTAATTATTAACTTTTGGAGGACTGGTACTTTAACTTTAGTTAAACACCAAGGAGCAGTGTCATTCTAGTTAACTGATCTAATTTCTCCAAGTATTCAGTTTGTTATGGAAGTCACTGACAAATCTGTATCTTGTCCAAATCATTTGTTATTCTCTGCACTTATCACATCCACCCTAAACTTTTATAAATTTATTTCAGCTTCTTGATATAAAAAGCCCTCCCCACAAGGCACTAATAATTTTCACCTAGTCTTGGCATACCTTCCACTTCTGCTATATCTTCCAAGGTGGGCAAATAAAACTGAGCCCCAGGAAACTGGAAGAGAAAAATACAGTGGCATTAACTTCCAAGAAATTTTGGGCCAAACCCTCAAATCTGAAATTTACCTGAAGGAATGAAAAAGAAAAAGGCTGAAAGGTTCTCTTAAATACAAACATTGCTATCTGAAGCAAATGGCGGGTGAGGGAAAAGTGAACAATGACAGCTCTGAAGTCCTTGTAACATCCCTGTACAAGTCAATAGCAAATAGATTTTGATTATGCTTAAGGAAAATGTTTTAAAAAGTGACATTAAGAAAGAATGGAGGTTCTCTGGTTAAGCACTCAAATAAAAAATTGTTGCAGTTTAACATGTTGCAATTTGTACATTCAGCATGCAACCATTGTGTTACATTACCACATGCGATTTCTCAAGTGTAATGCGTTTTTCCTCAAAACCTTACAAAATTCTCTCCAAGACATGTAAAATAAACTACACTGAGGCTCCCCATCCCCATCACTAGCCAGTTGTTTGTAAGTGAATCCATTAAAATTTATGTCCCATGAACCTTTTTTCTCCCACCATTTCTACATACATTTTCTTTGCTATAAGCATCTAGTAAGAACATTTATTTTATTTTAGTCTTTTCTAGTAGTTTAGTATTTTT
>NW_005843300.1:93301-110360 GCF_000455745.1 Alligator sinensis
GCTCCTTTTAAGTACTTCAGTATCTCACTGTAGCAAACATTTTTGCAATTTACTCAGTTCATAAGAACAGGCTAGTGAAACTATTAGTTTATCTCTTGTTCACAGGGCTTTCCAAAGATTGACAATATCATCCACTGGTCAAATATTATTTCACACACTTTCCCTTCAACATATATATATAAAGAGTTTTTTATGCAGGTCATACTTAAGGCAGTGACCTCTTAAGTAACACAGGCCATAGATTTACTTGTATTAGTTTCTGTTTAAATTGGAGCATACCTCTTAGAAAAACAACCAAATTATATTGAATTCTCCCCCACATAAAAGCCAACCCATTACTTAATCATTAATTACCCCATTTTAAATGAATAATTTACAAATTCAGCTTTACTTTTAGTCTTACTGTCAACTTTGACTTCCAGGCCCTAGATATCATTATATTTATTTGTCTACCAGCTAAAAAAGTCGTCCATCATCAGATTTCTGTTCCCCACATTGGTCATAATAATTGATTAATAATTTGATTAACATGCTTAACAGTGAGCCTTGAGGTGCTCAGTCTGTTCAGCTCATTATTCTTAAGTCTCTTTCCCAAACACTCTCCAAACTATCACCATATTTCTTAAACTGTTGGCTCCAGAAGTGGACAATATGCGCCACATAGGTCATACTAGTTCTAGACAGAGGTAAAGAAAGGTTGTATTAACCCTGTTGGCCATACTGGGAAGCTCTCTACAGTGGATTACCCACCAGGAAATCCTACTAAGTCCTTTTCAGTCACCCCATTCCACAAGAATGGCCCATTTTCTGTGTTACTTAATGCATACCTTAATATTTAGCCATATTAAAAACAATGTGTGTGTGTGCCCAGTTTATCAAGCAATTCAAACAGGACTAAAGACTTGTTCTCTTTATTCTATCACTTCAATCACTTGTGTTGTTTGCAAACTCAGGAGCAAGTTCATATTTCCTTCTAGGTCATTTATAATGTTAAATAGCAGATAGCCAAGAACCAAAACCTGCGGGACAGGAAACACATGCACTTGACTCCTCATTTACAAATATATTTTGAGACTTAACAGAGACAATTTTGTACTGCTCGTGCTCCTTGCATAACATTTTGATTAAGCCAAAAAGCCTTTCAAAACACTATTACAGCTTCAGTTGATAAAAGTAATCTCATAAAAATGCCAAGATAGGATGCATTTTTCATATCAAAACTAAGCCCTTAATGACTGACACTAATTGCATTTCCTCTTTAAGGCTGATTAATTAAAAAAAAAAAATCAGGGTTCTCATTATTTGACCCAGGACAGATGTAGGCAACCATATCTACAGATGTAAGATTATCCACATGATCTTATTTAGTCTCTTAACTGTTGGCAAATTAGAAGACCGGAAGAAAGCTAGACTGTGCTTTGCTTTCCAAGACTCTCTAAATGAAAGGCAATATCAATGGTCCAAAGCAGGAGGTGGCAACCTATGGTGTGCAGGTCCCTCAGCAGCTCAGGAGAGCAGAAGCACAGTGTCCTACAGACTTGAATGGATGGCAAAGTTAGGCATATGTGGTTTTGGCATTCTGGGAAGGGGTGGGGGATGAAAGGAGTTGGGGGCAGAAATCAGGGGCCAATGGCATAGTCTGGATTTTAAGTAGCAGCAAAAAGCTGACAATCCCTGGTCTAAAGTATTACTTGCCAAGCTATTAAATCTTCAATACAATTTCTCTAGATCACTGGTTTTCAAAAACTTTTTTCATTTGCAGACTCCTAAAAAATTTCAAATGGAGGTGCAGACTCCTTTGGAAATTTTGAATGGAGGTTTGGACCCCTCTGAATTATACATTGGGTATCCACATACTTTTGGTTGATTACAGTCATCTTTCGTGGATCCTTCAGAAAAAGACTGCAGACCCCCAAGGGTCTGTGGACCATAGGCTGAAAACTACTGCTGCAAATTTACAGATTTAAGAAAGGTTTTTCATTTTAGCTGCAGCAGGTTAACATGCTCCTTAGAAACCATTTCCTGTTTTTCCACCAAAACAAGTCTAATAGCTACCTGACAGGATTGTTGCGAGGTGTAATTAGTTTTCATGAAGGACTCAGATCCTTTGACAAAAGGTACCAAAAATATAAATAGAAGGAAGAGGAATCTTGCTGAAAAACAGAAGTTTGGTGACAATTATCTTGTTTAGCTCCTACTCTGAATACTCTTCCGTGCCTGAGGAAGGATGTTTGTACCTGAAAGATTGCAAAACACAGTTTTTCCAACTATTTAGTTGGTCTAACAAAAGATATCAGATTTACCCAAAGAACCTTGTCTGCCTATGTCCTGAGACCAACATGGCTACAACCAACAACCCTAAACCATGCTGGAAAAAGTATTCCTTTTGTTCCATAACCGCCTTCATATCAAGTATTTTCAAAGCAGTCTCAAGTTGGAAAAAGAAAACCCTGTTGAAAGTCAGCTTCACATTTAGCAATAAAGAGACCACGCAAGTTTGCTTAAGCAAACAAAGACATGCAGAATGAAACATTCACACAGGCAACTACTAAATCACCCCCATGAACAAGTTGTGAATAATCTAAAGCATGATGTTAAACACAGTTGGGATGTCAACTCATTGATATAATTACTAGGAAATATTTCCTAATAACCAATTTCAAGTATGCATGCATCAAGGCACCTATTACATAAATTCATAAATTAGATTGATGGAAACAACAGAAAAAATACAAACATAGGAAGGCTGATGATAATTCAGTGAAATTAATGCTTTTAATGATGATTTCAGTAAATTAAAAGTCCCTTGAAAGAACTTTCAAAATTCATGACAGGACTCACCACAACCAAATACAGTAATCTTAAGAAAAAGTTTTGTTGAAGCTCTGAGATGTGATAGAGTTTATATGCCACCTACCTTGAATGTTTACAAAGTTTACGGGGTCTATTATGCAATTTCCGATCCCAACTCTCTGGATCACTGGAGTTACTGTCATAAGGATGAGGCCGTCCTGCCATTCCACTGCAAGCTTCCTCACACTACTGCTCTGAAAAGCATACATGCAGCACTCATAACCTACATTAAAAGAGCAGTGTCGACCTTTAAACAATGCCTTACAGAAAGAAAGATAGATGCAGAATTTAAATTGCTCTGTTAGTTTATTTTTTAATACAGACTAAAGAAACTGGGACACACACAAGCATTCATGGCGCAATCTTACACTTTCCACCCAGCCTGCTGACACTGACTCTAAAACCCCTGCACTGAAACAAATATAGTTCTATATACTTTGGAGAAACAACTTTAAATATGATTTATTCCATTTTGTGCAGACAAAACTGTCACTAGTTACAAGCACAACAGGAATACTTTCATATATTTTAGCCTATATAAATGTAATTCAGAAACAAGATTATTTTTGTGAAGGAGGCGTTTATATAAAACCATTTCTTAGACATAATATACAATTATCTATCATGTTCAAAGTTCCACTCTTCATATAGCTGCAAAAGCAGAATTAAAAGCATGATCTTTATAATTAGCAAGAAGTTACACTACATTCTGGCTCTAACACCAAACAGAAAGAGTTAACTACTAAAATGTACTGAAAAAGAAATCCTTCCAAAGTCCATAAGAATTAAATATGCGTATACAATCAATTGGAGATCTTGCAAGCCCAGAGACACTTAAAACATTTTTCAAACTGGCACCAAATTCTGTGATAAATCCCTTGTCTACGTATACATAAAATGACTTATAACTACAAAAGCAAAAATTTTTAAATGAGTGACATAAAATGGTCATATTGGGACTAAAGAATACACTCTTCAGAGAACTAATAAATTTGTAATATTTCAGTTACACAAATCTTCATGAAGTCTACAGAGTCTGAGGCCAGGTACAGACATTATATTATACCTGTAAAAGTGACCAGAAACCAATCTATAGCCATAAAAGAACAGAAGTTCAGCACATGTAGACTGGTTTAAAATGGTAGAACCTGGTCTAAAATTTCCCAAAGGGCAAATGTGTGTTCTGTTCCTTAGCACTCTAAACACTTAAGGAAAGTCACATAACTTAGATCAATTCTGCCTCAGGCTTTTTGAATGTCTGTACCTAGCCTGAAAAGAGTTGTTAAAAAAGAAAGAAAAAAAAAAAAAGGTGGGGACAGAGCAAGTGCCTACTACATTGATCTAGCGACATTAAATGCGAACACCCTCTGACCTGGTCTTCATCTCTCTTTTCACTGTTATCCAGATTCCAAGGATTAGTATTTTTTTACCTATTATAAATGTTTGTTATATCTAGTAATCTTTTTAATATAAAATATCTCACTCTCAAAAATGAATTTTTATTAACAAGAAGATGTTTAGGATGGTGGAAGAAAAGAAAGAAGAAACCCATCCCACACTACATACTGTACCTGGAAAGTCTTTTCCAATACCGGGTACAGTGAATGAGACTTAGTATTTTAAATTTCATTAACTCAGGTGAAAAAAAAAAGGCTTATGCTCTTCCATGTAAGCATCTGTGAATTATCTAGGTTTTATAGAAGGTTGTTGCATGCATTTCTTACAAGATTAAAAGAAAGGTTTTCTACTAGATATTCTTCTAGAACAATTCAATATACTTTTCAGCTACCTGTTTAATATATATTCTACTCTATTTTTAAACATGTCACATAAGCACATAATTCATGCAACTTCATAATACACTAATCCAATTTTTTGCCTTACTGCTTACCATAACAATCAAACATCAACTATCTACATATTGATTAGGTCCATAAATCACTTAAGTGCATAAAAACTCTCAGCCCTGTCTACTGTGTACTTGGCAATGTGACTGTCCTCCATTAGCTGCAAAATAAATGACACTGATTAGAAACTGTCAATTTCAAAGCTTCTAAAGCAGCTCTGTTAATTTCAAGACTGTTACTGAAGGCAGAGGCATTCCTAAGGCTACCTTCCTTTTGTACCTAATGAGCACCACTTTCATTGAGCTCTGGTAAATGCATATTCCAGGCTATGCAATGAAAGATCATACTATACAGTATAAATCCCACTCTGCCAAAACAAGTGTATACACTGCTTTTTTACTCTAATGGGACCATTCACATACATAAAAGTTTAGTGTTTTATTCCTAGTATGCTTAGGAAATGCTCAACTCGACCCTTACTTTCCTCTACCATAACACAGAATTTGTAACCAAATAGCCATACTTCTGAAATATTGATTTTGTGAAACTTTACAGTTAACCCACAGTACAGTGGCCCATCCTACAAACCAATGAACTCTCTCTCTGTGGTACATGTTAAAATTGATGCAAGAGGCAAGTGTAAGTTTTTTTAGAAGCCAAAAATCAAGGTGCTGATGCAGCCCAAGCTGTTATTTTCTATTTTTGTTCACAGTACATTAAAATAAAGTAGCTAAAGTGTGCTTGTACCAGAAAGATAAGGAACACCCCCACCAAAAAAAATTTAAGAATGAACACTCAATTATTCCTGTGTTATAGAATCAGAAACAAATAGAACTGGAAGGGACCTCAGAAAGTTGTCTAATCAAAACCAAAAGACTGTGCTGAAACTCTTCCATGATAACTTAAAATGTATTTGATCCAACCATCAGGTATGTTAGTAGACATTAAACGCATACCTATATTTATCACTCATCATACTAAACGAAGAGGTAACTTAACTTGGACTGGCAAAACACGGTGGGTTAGTATTCAGAATTACTTCAGGAATAATTACCTCGAACAGGGGTTGGCAAGCCACCCCAGCTGGAGTTTGCAACCTAGCTCCCTGCTGAAGGACACAAACCTCTGCCCCTCTCCCCAGAGCTCAAACTGTCTGCACTTACTCTTACTGGTTCCTCTGCAGCAACAGTAACCGCAAGAACAGCGAGCAGCAGGGAAAGTTGCTGAGTAGAGTACTGCAGAGGGGACAGGCAGCTTGGCACAACTGCCTGCTACCTAATCCCCCATGCTGCTCTGGGTAGGGTCAAAACCAGCCCAGGAGCCATAGGTTGCTGAACCCCAACCTAGAACTTTGTTTTTCATTAATTGTTAAGACAGGTACAATATGCCTAACATTTTAGTTCACAGCATATAAAAGACTTGATTCTATCTTGCTTTCACCTTGAATCAATAGACTGTATTTAAATATGTTATGCTATCAGAGAGGAATCATTTGGGAGCCATACAGCATAAATAGAGCAATACAGAAAGAAAAAAAAAAAAAAAAAAATCAGGTCAGAAAATGAAAATACATTTTTCAACTGACACTATACAAGGTACTTAGGTAGGCAGCTGTGTAGTTAGAGCATGTTAGAACCCTTAACTCTTCAACAAATTCCACAGATTGTCATTAAAAGCTTCCCAGCATTCCTAAACCTTGTTTTGTTTAGACCCCAAAAAAGCATTCAATGACACTGTACTTAAGACACCTGTGAACTGTGCAAACTAACATCATTACCCTAGCTACTGTTAATTTTCTTTTTCCCCAACCACTTCTGATTCTTAATAAGTTCCCCATAACCATCTATTAAGCCGCACAAGCTATATTTCCAGAATCACTTTGTAACCAATAGCAAATTTCAATTCACTTACTTTCTTCAATAAAAACTACCATTTGAACAGCTCAGTTTTAACTTTTATTCCAGGAAATGAGACAGCAGTAGTTCAAATTATTATGCAAACTGCAGTTTGAAGTAGTAGCCAGGCTTCACAAAGGAATGGGACAATTTTAAGTGACACTTTTTCTACAGTTCTTTGCCTCTCTTCTTTGTCTCTCCCTTCAACATTCCTCTCACTTATCATTTAAATACAGAGACAGAATCTCCAAGTAAATGTCAGTATCTCTGTTCTGTTGTATGAAGATGCACAAGGCCCAGCCTGCCAATTCCCCAAATGCATGCCAGTGGACCATACAGTAAACTCCTACATAAAGAAAAATATTTGTCCCAGCATCCTACCAACACTACCCTTGAATAGATGAGTTGTAGCGATTTGTGTTAGTATTTGACTCCTTTGCTATATTCCATCAAGGGGAAAAATATTTTCTTCCTGACCATTGGTGGTAATCAGCTAATACCCTTCAGCATTAGGATTCATGATCCTGTAATATTTTTTTCATAGCTAACATCAATATAGATATTTATTCAACTTTATTCAAGTTCAAGCATTCTTTTTCAGTTCCTCCTTCATTAGTAACAGTATAAACAAAAATAAATATGTCAAAGACAAAAGGGTGTCAATACCAAAAATAGTTTTGTAGTAGTCTGAACTGAATGAGGAAACAATTGCCAGTTCAAAAATAAATAATGTTGCCGATTCATTTTTTGACATTTCATCAAAAGAAAGGTTATTTACCATGACTCCTGACAGTAGGCAACATAAGCACCCTTTGCAAACAACTTAAAACTTTACAAACAGCATGCTGTCTAACTGCTGCATGACTAGGCAAGTCACAGCCAATACACTCCAAATGCCACCCAATTCCGTTCATGACTTTGAGAACATAGCAAGAGCCTGAGTGATAAAGCCAGGAAGGTACTGCAGGCGTATAAACCTCAGTAACTATGGTAACTCTCCTTTTTTTAAGTATTGACAGCCTGGAAACCCACTATAAATAGCCAATAAATCCCAGATCTAAAAAAAGGATTGCTAAGGAGACTTCTGGAGTGAAGAACAGTTCTAAAGGATTAGCACAGGCAGTAATCCTGTAAGAAGTTAGGGATGGGACGCCAGGTATCATCCTTACATTATTTAGTGTCCAGTGTGCTCCAACACCCCACAGAACCTGGAAGTTCCACTAGTTACTGAAACTATGCAAAGCCTGATGCGCTTTAGCCGTCGGAGTAGCTGAAGGTCCCGTTTACACCTAAAGTTATCCTCCCTAATTATAAATGGGACTTGAGGAAAATCACTGTTCAAGGAAGATTTCCATATACACCAGAGCTTATCTTTTGTATCAATTCAGAATGACAGCATAGGATATAAACAGAGCAGTATCCATGGGGCCATTTCAGCCTACAGTGTTAGAATGAATTTAGTCTTGCCACTGAATAATTATAATCCCTAAATGAGAAAGGGATGTTACAGCCTGTAGATCATTTGGTAAGTAAGAATATCTTAGTATGAAGATACTCACACGTCATTACTGCAATTGACAATGTCCTTACTGCATTACCTAGTGACTAAATTGCCACTCATTACCTGCTGATCTATGCCAGGGGTATAAAATATACAGCATGCAGAGCCCTATTACCAGGCTCAAAGTGCTGGGTTATGGACTGGTCCCAAGTGTGCAGTGCCAGTCGGGGGCATGCACTTTATGTGATGCATGCACCAGACCTGCCCACATACTGGATATGGCACACAGGATCAGTGTGTGGGCCAGGACCAGCCTAAATGCAACTATACTACCTGACTAATAAAATTATGAAATGTATAGATCAGGGGTTGATACCCCTGACCTATACATTTCATAATTTTATTAGTCAGGTAGCTGGTAAAATAGAACAGACTCTCCCACACTAGGAAGTCACAACTGTCAGACTCTGTCAGCTAATTAACTATCCATAGGTGTAGGGTGACAAAAACTTCTTCCTTCCCTTTTGGCAAACTAGCCTAGGTTTGATGGGCTACTGAAATCACTAGGGTAGGGAGTGATTATCTTGACCTGTTGTGAGTTGTTTTCACAACCGAAAAGCAGGGGGCTGGAAAATAAGAATATCTGAAAGCCAGTAACACCTGTCAACTCTTGTAGATAAGAAAAGGAATAAAGAGTCAGTATTCAGCTGACTGGCATCAGTGAGCTGAATCACTGGTGGGCGACTACACAAAGCCTCTTCCAACTGAAGTGTCAAACACATTAATTATTTCCTCTCAGTATATTCCAGATACAATGACAGATAGTCTCTTAAGAAACTGAGAACTCCCAAAATCAGAAGATATGCTGACTCCCTAAAAAGGGAGCAACTATCAAATTTCCTTCTCCGTGCCTATAGCAGTCAGAAGAAAACAAATGGGAGTGGGAATGGCACTCCTTTTCACACCCTTATAAGGGACAGGATAATATCAGAAGGCTGTGCTTGCAGTCCTAATGAAATTCGAAGTCTTCTGAAAGCCAAGTGGTTATACCACTGGCGCACACATGCATCACCTACTGAAAGGTGCACATTTGCCAAATAAATTAGCTAAATTAATCTTTAGCAATCACTGTTAAAACCCAACCTCAGAAGCACTTTAATCATTAAACTGACACTGATTAAAACCTCAGTTATAACCATCTCTTGCAATGAAAGACTAATACTAGGTCACATAAGGTACAAATAATTCAGGGCTTGAAATGATACCCATGTACTATTTCAGAGGAGTTTAGAAAACTTCCCAATAGGCAATAGGTAGCAGGAGCAGTCAAGTGAAACAAACAAGATTCTCAACCTGGACAACACTCTGAATAGAACATGCCAACTACTGTCTCCCATATTTCCCTTTATTGTACCTGGAAGGGATGAAATGGACAACAGAACAAACCTAAAACTAGAGGACCAAGGCACTGGCTTACTTTGCTATTGCTCCCTGAATTCCAAATGACTCATTTAACTTTACAGTCAGCCTAATTCTGCTCAACAGAAGCAAAAGCAAAACTCCCAGAAAACCTTGACTGTAACTAATTCACCTATTGCACACTGGCTGCCATTGCTACTGGCTTAGCTTGTGGCCCAGCAAATAAATTACAAGGCCAATCATAAGTATCAACACTTCTACTACCTCAAAAGAGAGCTCCATTTCAACAGGCTTGTGCTTAGCTCAGTAGAACACAACAGACAAGAAAATAAATTTTTGACTTACTGTCCAAAAAGTGAATCTACAAACAAACAAACAAACTTGTATTCTTAACTTGCTCTCAGACGCAATGAAACTTCCTGAAGAGATAATACATTTGGAAAGATATCTGTTTATACAAAATGCAGCGTTCTAGAAGAAAGGCTCAAAGCTACTGTATACATCTACAAATCATTTTAAACATCCTTTACTTCAGCTAGTTGAATACTGAGATTTACATAATATAGGTAGAAATAAAAATGCAAGCAAATATTAGAGCCAGGAGGTACCAGAGAATACACATAATAAGAAACAGTCCCAGGCACATATTTACAGTCTAAAAATATGGAACTTACAAACAAGACAGTTACAATTAATTAAAGACTAGTAAGCCAGCTGCCTAACCACTGTCACATGCCATGATGCTTAGAAAACATGTAGATTTTAAGGAAAAACTGAAAGGAAGATCAAGACAATGACCTGGCAGGGCATTGTTAATTTCCATTTTCTAAAAGATGTATTATGCTATCCCTTATGGATGAGAGAACATACATAAAAGCTTGTAAGAAAACATGATATATGGGCAATCACAACTGCCATCATAGGCAGAGCAGATATCAATGGTCAAACAGCACAAGAGGTTATAAACAGGATGGAGATAAAACACAGAGAACTTTTAGAGAAAAAAACTGCAGTAGTCAAGATATGATAACAAGGCCATAAACAACAGATTTAACCATGTGGATAGACAAGAAAGGCCAAATATTAAGAGATGGCGCACTGGAAAAAGAAGTTAATTTTAGAAACAGTCTAGATAAGTGGCTTCAGAGAAAGGAGCAAGTCAAAGATGAAGCCAAGATTACAAGCCCATGCATCAGAAACAATGGCACTGATGTCCTTGGCTACAGAATGAGATCAAGACCCAGATTCTATCTTCCTTTATAAGGTTTGAAACTTTGCTGCTGCTAGTCCAAGAAGTATAAGTCTTAACTTGACACTGGAGAAAGTTCATGAACAGTTCTGGAAGCAGAGGCTTCTTTCTCTTCTTGAATTAGTGCCCTTCTTACCAGCCTAGTCAGGCTCCACTTTGAATGCTCCACTTGCAGCTCCATGACTCCTGCATCTCTTTCTGGCCCAGTGGCCCATCTTCCACAGGACAGGATGAAACTCTTCCTTGCTACACAACAATTATAGCCTCAAAGCAGGGTGGATAAAAAAATTAATTTTTTAAAATTAAAAAAAATGATTTTTTTTTTTTTTACATTTAAATCAGATTTTTTTATTAAGATGCTTTTTTTTAAAAAAAAAGCTACATAACACTAGTTTTAATTTAAGATGTGTTAAAGCTCAAAGACATCAACATGGAATAGGGACTACAACTTCTAATTATACACTATATGAGACAGTCTATTCTTGTAACCTTTTCAGAAAGGTTTTATAAATAGGTCACAACAGGCCATACACTATATTAGGGGCCCAATCTTACGGGGTTCCCCAAGGCTCCTTTATAGATTAGTGAATTTTAAGGAAAGCCACTCTACCCAATGGGACTCAGTGCTCAGTCTAGAAGATCCCATTCAGCATCTCTGCAATGCTTAGATTCAGTTCTCAAAACTGTGGATGTGTGTACAACTTTGCAAGTCTGTGTACACAGAGTCAAGCCCTTACCTCTCTCTAAAAGTGCAAAGTTTCAAGAAGTTAAATAAATAGAAGATATCAAACAACAAGAATGCACTTTTTGTAGAAAACAGTGATTAAATCGAGGCTTCCTGACCAGTCATTTAAGTCATTTAAATTGATTCAATTTGATTTAAATAAAATCCACCCTGCCTCAAAAGGAAGATGGGGATTTTCTCTCTAAAGAATAAGGGGTATATACAGAGAAACAGACTGCAACAGAGATTAGGCAGGAGTGACAAGCCTGGGCAGCTGACTTGCATCATTGCACAGGAGCCCAACCCTAGTTGCCTAAAGACCTTTTCAGGCCAAAGTGGAGGTGCATAAGTAATGTGGATGTACATATCAGTTTTATGGCTAGCGACCAGGACGAAACAGGATCATTTTTAGTGACTTATGACACCTAGAAGCCTCATAAACATCACTCAGACTTCCTAAAGAAGAAACAGGAGGAGACAGCCGGATACAACAACACAATATAAAAAAGGCAGGAGGCTTCTAGTTTGGATGGGAGGAACCAGGTCTGACAGCATAGAAGATATGTAACTTAATATGAAGGTGGTAATTAAAGCCTTCCTTTAGAATGAGATCATCTAGCAACAGGCTACAAAGGGAGCAGAGGTCTAAGAAAAGAGACCTGAAAAAAATCCTATTGAAAGCTGGAGCAAAAACAGAGATTGGAAATCTCAATAAAAAAAGTAGTCGAGAGAGATACAGGGAGAAAAAGGAAAGAGCACATTCATGAAAAACTAAAGGAAGGGAGAAGATTTCAAGAGCACTGTTCAGAGCATCAAATCCAGCCAATCATCGAAGCCATTAAGGACAAAGTCATTAAGGATGGAGAAGCTGGCCTGAGAGTGGACATGAACTAGCTCAGCTGGAAATCAGCCAGAATGGAAAAGATCACCAATGGAGCAGAAGAGAAGCAAATCTAAATGTCTGGGGAAAAAAGAAGAGGAGAACCAAGTGATATCTAGGGTGGACTTTTATGGTGGGAAAGACCAAGCCATTCTTCAACTGATCATTCTCCATAAATATGCAAGGCTGTCAAGTAAAATACAAACAAAATGACAGACAGAAAGTAAAAAGAAAAAAGAAATATGAAAGCGGCATTTAATTCATTAAGAGGTAAGCCTGCGTAAATCAGTCAGTACCCAGAGATTATTCAAAGCAAAGTCTGCTTGGAGACGAATGAAACATGACAGCATGTGGAGTGTCCTTGAACCACGCAGGTCTAAACAGAACGTCTGTAAGACTACCAGACGAGAGCTGCAAGATCTGCTGGGATAAGGATTGCACCATTAATCTGCACGTTTAAAAAAAAATTAAAATGAACTAATACAAGCCCAATAAAACAACACACACAAATAAAATAAAATAGAATAAAATAAAAAATAATAAAAAGAAATACAATAAATTCACACCACGACGCTGCTGTTCAGAAGAAGCGGAGGCACATGTCTAGCTTAGGTGGTTGAAGCGTGCTGCTAATACCACCAAGGCTGCAGGTGCCGGACTGCAGGTGATCTCTTGAGGTCCCTTCCAGTCTTCTCTACCACAACCCCTCAGCGCTGTGCTCCAAAGCAGGGTTCGAATTATGGGGGAGTTTAGGGGGGCTGAGCCCCCCATAGGAGACAAGAGCCCCCCCGGGGAGGGGGGGGCTCTGATTTTATTAGGGCATCGTGATGGGCAGCCCAATTTTGTTGGCAGACCACCCCCCAGGAGTCGAAATATCATTTGAGCCCTCGTCCCAAGGGCTTTTCCCAGGACCAAATCTCAACTTCCAGCAGGTCGGTGCCGAGGGGGGGCAGGTGACACTTGGGGAGCCAGCGGGGCGGGGAGGGACCGCACTGAAGCCACCTCGCCACACCGCAGCTGTGTCCGGCGTGCCCGCTGTCTCGCGGCCCGGAAGACACCACTGCGGGCGGAGGGCGGGGGCTGCTAAGCGCCTCGCCACGAACGGTCCCCCCGAGCAGCGCTGCCCACCCCCCTCAACGGCTCCAACGGCCCCCTCGCCGCTCCGCGTCGCTCCGACCCGGACACCTACCCTGCTAGGCTCCGCTACTACCGGCTCCTGCACGTAGGCCCGGCCGCCGCCGCTGCCGCCAACTCTCGCGAGACCCTGAGGGACAGGAGAGGAAGCTGCGCCGAAAGCTCGCGAGATTTCCGCCGCCCGCCCGCAGGAAAGGAGGCGGAGCCTGCGTTCTCCTGGGGTGATCCAAGCGGCCGCTAGGCTCCACCTCCAGGTGTCGTCAGCGTACCGGTGACCTGAGGGAATTGGCGGGAAAGGGGGATCCCGTTAAAGGGCCCGTCGTGTCTTAGACACGCGGCTTGCCCCGCCGCACGGGGCCCGGGCAGCCTGGCGGTGGGGGAAGGGTACCTGGTACCAGGACCACGAGGCCGGAAGGATGCCTAGGGTGGGAGGTTCCTCATTCCCCCGGGCACGAGGAGGGGAGGTTCCTTCACAGCAGGGCTGGGCTGCATGTGCCAGGGGGTGGCGCTCTCTAAGGTGTCTCAAGAATGTTTTAATGCCGTCTGGTTTGAGGGCACAGCGAAAACGTTTGCCAGAAAGACATTGAGTTGATCTACTAAAAATATCTAATAAGCAGGTGTTTAGTTAACCCCTAGCCCTGGAGTGTGGGTTATTTATCATCGGTGGCAGTAGAGGGCCAGGCATGCCCCAATGTGGCACCTGAGCCTGTGTGGGGGTAGGATCCCAGAGAATGAGATGGGGCCAGGCACTGCTGCAGCCACCTGAGCCCACGTGGGGTACAGCACCCTGAAGAGTGGATAGAGGGTCCGGGCACAGCTGCAGCCTTGTGGGGTGTGTCACAACCCAAAGGGTGTGATTTTTGTTTGTGTGTGCTTCGGCACTGCTAAATTGTCCCCGCTAAATTGCAGCTTCCTTGCACGGTGGAGTTTTCTGCTGCAAAAGAGAACCCCGGTGCAAGGGAGAATTTCCCGCCAATTTGAAGCTTTCTTTGCAGGGTGCATTTCTTTGTTGCAGCACAGAAATGCGCGTTGCAAAGAGTTCCCGCCATTTGTATGCTAATTTGAGTCCCATTATTGGCCAGTTCTAAATTATTCACACGTGGCGGCTAGTGATTGGCTTGCTAGCCGTATAAGAGGCTTGAGTGGTTTCCGCCCAAGTTGGAGGACTCCACGAACAAGGGAGGAGGAGACTTCACGCTGTGTGAAGATCTCTAAGCGCTGCGGATCCTTACGGACCCAGTGCATTTAAAGCAGGCAACAGAGATCTGATCAACCTCTAGCCTTTCCCCGTTGCCGAGCGCAATCCAGACGTATCCATTCCCGTGCGCAAAAGAACTGGACCCACGGAGCCTAGCAAACTTCGTGTGAATGAGTGAGCAGAAGGACCCACGGAGCCTAGCAAACGTCGTGTGAGTTTATTCAGAGCTCTTCCGGACGAGTACTTTCTTCGGCTGACGCGACGGGTTCGCGTGTTCAGAGCCTTCAGCCGGATTGGGCTAGAGTTCACGAGTCTAGAACTCTTGTCCGCCTCTCTTCTTTCCTGTCTGTAACCGCAACTTAAGCAAGTTTTCCAGCCTACACCACTGCCATCTCGGTGTAAGTAAACAATCTTTTAAACTACTGCTACGCGTCCGTGCCTAATTCCAGCTCGAAGGCCTTCCCTCTCCGCCCCGGCGTGCCCGGGCTGCTGGCCACGGCCCGCGTGCAGCGCGAAAAGGGCTCGGGTCGCTCCCGGCCCGCACAGGGTGCAGGATCCTAGAGCAGAGCTTTCCAAACTGTGTGCCGTGACACATTAGTGTGTCGGCGGCAGTGTGTAGGTGTGTTGCCCGAAATGCAGAAAATTTTGCGGAAGGGCACCGCGGAGCTCCCTTACTCGCATCTGCTTCCCTTGGCCCCTCCCCCGGAACTGAATTACTGTGTCGCGAAATGATGCATGTCTAAAAAGTGTGTCACCACCATGAAAAGTTTGGAAAGCTCTGCCCTAGAGAGTGAGACAGGTGGGCCAGGCATGCTGGGGAGGGGCACCGGAGCCTGCAGAGGTGTTTGACCTCAGGCCCCAGCACAGGGGCGGAGTATGAGTATGTGCCTCAGTGGAGGCGGGCGTGCAGAGGTGCACCTAGCGGCCTGCACCAGAGTGGCAGTTGGGAGGCCCTGGAGAGAGGGGCGAGTAGTGAGGCCCTGCAAACATGTGTGCCTGAGATGCGGCCCTGTGAGAGAGGGGTGTGAAGTGGGCCCCAGTGAGCAAGGGGCGCAATTGCTTGCTGCTAATATGGGGGCCAAGTTAGGCCCAGGTAAGCCTTCAGGCGCCTGAGGCCCCAGGTGGGCTGGAGGCTGATTGGGTGGGGCGGCTGAGGAAGAGCCACAAGTAAACAACGGGGCGAGTCAGGAGCCCCTGATTTAGAGCAGTTAGGCAAGTGACCCGGTGAGAGACCAGAGGCAGAGTTGGACCAGTGTTCTGCAAACCGCCCAGTGCTCGACTGGATGAGGCAGCTCCAACAACCACTCTAATTAAAGTACCACTACGTCTCCTGTATCAGTGTCTTTATACTTGCATATGGCAGTGGGGGTGCTTGATCTTAAGATTGTTCAATGAACTTTAGTTCAAGCCATTTTTAAGCACAGGGATGCTGATACATGAGATGCAGGAGGTTCCTGGAGTGCAATTGCCATGCTCCAGCAGACTCGATTAATCAAGTCTGTTCTGATGGTGGAATTCCAGTGTGTCAGAGCAGCCTCTGTGCTCATATATAGGCTCCCACTGATGGGTCTTGAGATGATTTAACAGTCCAATCCTTCAGCCATATCGAGACCATTAAAAAGAAGAGGGAGTCATTAACACCTGTGGAACGAAGAATGTAGAAGGGATCAGGTAGATCACAATGAGCCATGAAATCAATTGATTCCTTCAGCGCCTGCCTGACCAGAAATGTTGCTACCGCTGCCGGGCAGTTGGTTTTAAACTTTGTGGAGAAGTAATCAAAGAGGGGTTCCACTGCGCTGATTCACCCCTGGGTACATGTTTGCCTCCTCTCAGAAAAGTCATGAAGCAGGCAGTGGAAATGTAGATACATCAGTAGAATGACTACAAAACAACACTTGCCTTCTCCCCCCTCCCCTTCCCACTCCATACATATGGCTCTCTGTGCTCAGCCAAAAAAAAGCATAGAAAGAAATGAAAGCACTTGTGGTGAAAAAGTAAGGCACAAAGCATTTCTACAAGCCTGTTCGTAGATGCTATAGTTTTTTCAGTAGCAACTACTAAACATATCCCAAATCTATTTGTGGTGGTGATCCACTTATTTACCCAAAGTACTCGCACTGCCTAAATCACTATTTGTGCTGTCTCTTTTCTTTAAGAGTATTTGCCCAAGACATTATCTTAGATTTTCTCTAATCAGGCCAGAATGTAAACCTGAAACAGATGGCACTGATAAGAGGTCTCCTGCAAACAAATAAAAAAGAAAAACTGTTCCCATGCACTTAACCCTCACTGTTTTAAAATGTACTGTCCCATTGAAAGATGTAGCAGTGGTCAAGGGAAATATTCTGCACTCTTT
>NW_005843300.1:110391-133203 GCF_000455745.1 Alligator sinensis
AGAAGTTGGTTCTGGGTAACTGGTTTTCTCCCATCACGTTTTCAACATTTACACGTATGCCCTGTGAGAAGCTCAGACTTGATGGACTTTAAATGCCAACAGTGTGTAACTGACTTTCAGCTTCCTTCATCCTCTGCTACAGAACATCACATAATCAGACATCTATCCTGCTGTCTGCTTGAGGTTGGTACATGAATGTTTAGCTTCGAACAACACATCTCACATAAACAAAAGAGAGGTTAAACTTGTCAGTCTGATCCAGTCCCAGTTAATTTCAAGATTGAATTCAAAGTCTGAATCCTAATCTATAATAGCCTAATCCCAGTTCACTAAGTGTATTTCAAAGATTATCCATCTGTGACCCTCCTAGACAACTATTATATTTTCCATGTATTAGGCAAAGTCAACTTTTTGGCATATAGGATATACTCTGTAGTATCCCACTGTCCCAGAGGTCAGAAACAGGGGCACGAGAGACCCCTCCCATGGCAGGATTTGGGATGGGGAAAGCCCATCCCTGCAGGAAAAGCCTGGAAATCAGGCAAACTTACCCGTTTCAGGCCCGGAGGAGATGGGCAAGCTGCACCAGCACAGAGCACCCGCGC
The DNA here is from genome assembly GCF_000455745.1 of Alligator sinensis. Taxonomy (NCBI): domain Eukaryota; kingdom Metazoa; phylum Chordata; order Crocodylia; family Alligatoridae; genus Alligator; species Alligator sinensis. Next base: position 110,997 of record NW_005843300.1, read on the forward strand.
AGTTCATGAGCCGTGTTTATTTCCAGTTATTTTCGATGACATCCCAGGACGCTGCCTGGCTAGAATAAAAGCTGGCGTCAAGAAGACTGAGGGGGAAGCGCTGCAGGGAGTGGGCAGTGAGGGTGTTTCCTGCGCCAGGCATGGGTGGTCCCAATGACTGACAAGAGATCCAGAGACGGACCCATTGGAGGGGTCTGCTGTGAGGGAAAGGAGCAAGGATGGCGCTGGGGGACTGCAGGAGCCACCGACGCCAGGCCAGTGAGTGGGAACAGGCCAAGGCCTTTCCCCTTGTCCTTTCTGTTAATTTCTTCCTTTTTATCCCTTTTGCATATGGGGATTGCCCAGAGGGACCCCGAGATGAGGGTCAGAGCCATGGACAGCACTCCAGGGTTAGGAACAGCCGGGATACCACGGCAGGCAGCAGGGTCGTAATGAAAGACCCAGTGGAAGAGCTGGGACAGCCTAACTTCTTGAGGTGATATAGGCTTGGAGGGGTCATCTGTAGCCCAGCCAACAAAGAGACAGCGAAAAGAGTTGATACCGGATGGCGAGCCATCTCAACATCAAGTGGCCATCCTAGGGGGCTGGCTCATGGATGGGGTGTAGGGGAGGTGGAGCCTGACAGATACCCACCAGGAAGTACAGTCGATCCAAGAGGGACCACAGTTGGGGAGCCCACCACAGAAAGGAAGACCCAAGTCTTGGCAAGAGAGTTGCTGGGTTTCCCTCAGGGAGATCGTGGGCCCTCTCTGAGACCGCTGAAGCCAATACAGCAGCCAACGCGGCATGAGAGAGCCTCGTCGAGATCAGGTGGGTACACCCACCAATGGAGTTAAGACTGAACCTAAGATGTTCCATATAACAGGAAAATAAACTGACTCCAAGCCTGGCTGTATTCAGGTCAAAATGTATTTACCCACTCTTATTTAAGGCTTCCCTTAATTAAATGTAGTGCCCAGATGTAGTGCACAGGCATGGCTTCGTTTTGCCAGGTACTATTCAAACACATAAAAGCATGTCCTTTCCAAAAGAGCTTTGGACCAGAGTCACAAAGGGATTTAGGTGCCTAATTCAGCCTTAGAATGCCATTCCAGTGCCCAAAACCCTATACAGTGACAGTGAAACACCTGGGAATGGAATTTACTATAACCATCATACTTGGTGCATCTACACATCCATTAATGTGCTTTTACTACTGTGCATTAAATTGAGTACCTCTAATATGAAGTACTAAAATAAATGTGCATTAAGCTATCCTAATGCTCAGTAGTGAAAGCACACACTTTTTTAGTGATGCTTAATGTGTAGTAGCCTATTTTTTACTGCATACTAGCATATTAACATGTTTTTTGATATGACACTTCAACGTGCAGTAAAATAAACTACTTCACATTAAAGTGCACCTGTAGAAGAAATGCTGCTTCTCAAATCCTGTCTTTCTCCCAGAATTAGGTGCCTGCCTTCAGCCCTGAGCTAGGTAACTACATGAGAGCTTAAAACGCCTTCCTACACTTAGGTACCTGCAGGTTTCCTACTTCCTCTAACCAACAGGCAAGTTGTCAGGACCACCACTCCTCCTACTAACAGTTTTCAACTAGAGTGATTGTGTCTGTGTGACAGGAAGCAGGCCAAACCTGCTGTGTGGGGCTTCAGCAGAGGAGCACAGGCTGGCCATTAGGCAAAGGGGAAACCCCTGTGTGTGCCCCGGGAGTCACATGTCTGGAAGGGGTTGGGCTTTGAGGCATATAAAACCAGGGATTGAGGTAAAATGAGCACCTAGTCTTTATGCTGCAAGGGTAGGAGCTCCTAGAAGGGAGGGGCAACTGGCCCATGGCTACCCAAGCTGCCCAAGAGAGCTAGATGGAGACAGCGTAGGGGGAGTATGTTTGTGGTGGGGCATTGATCCAGAGTGGGGGTGTAATTTACTTGAGAAGAGGTTTCCTTATATTTGTGTTATGTTTAAGTTTTACACTGGAGAAAATGGCTATAAGGGAGGGTGGATGTCACAATTAATGCCCCTAAGGCAATTGAGTGCCTGAGAACAAGACTGGTGCCAGTCAGGCACATGGAGCACAAAAACATTGACAGCCTGAGGGTCACTCTGGGACACTGGGGCAGCCTACCATAATAATATAAATTCCATCAAGGCAGGGCAGGAGAGTTAGAACATGGAAGGTATCTTATCAGTGTAACCCGGGCGGTACTCCAAGAGGTACCCCCTCTCCAACTGAAGGGATCCAATCAGGTACACAAGTGCTGTGGGAGGTGTAGGGACTTTCCTCCCCCTATAGAGCAGAGCCAGACCACCAATGGGGACTTAACCATATACCTTTTAATGAGGGAAAAATACTGGGAACATAACCAGTATAAACCAGGGGGGTATAGGGGACACTACAATGCCCCAAAGGGGCAGGATTCAACAAAGGTTACACACTTACAATCATAGACATAGTCATCCAGTTGACAAAAGACAGGGTTAACCAAGATGTAAAACACAAACAGCAGAACAAACAATACTGGTTGGTATTACTGGAAATACAAAAGGCAGATATAAAATATCAAATTACAAGGAATATAGGACCTAGGTACCTGGAGGGGGAGAAAAAACACAATGACCCCTTTCTACTGCAAGAAGATTTTCTCCCTGTTAGCTCACTCACTAAAGCTGGGACTTGAACTCATATCTCCTATATAGTAGGAAGAAGCTCTGTTATGCAGCCACCAGTGCTAGTACTACTCCAAGCTGCTAGGGGACTTGATCTTCCCAGAGCCCCAGCCTCATGTCAAGCTACCTGGCCTTGGATTGGAGGAGCTGGAAGCAGAGCTGGGAACCTCTCAGGTCGCTGCTCAGATCCTTGCTGGAGCTGGGGAGCCTTCCCTGCCGGCTGTAGCCTCTCATACGATCCTGGAGCCCAGTGGGGAGCCTCTCCTGCTGGCCACACGCCGCGCTGCTGAGAACCCCAGTGCTGCCTGCAGGTCCCACTCCTTCAGGCTCTTCTAGGGCAACTGCTTCCCCCCTCCCGCTGGCAGCTCTTACCAGCTCTTTGAAGCTCCTTCCTTGTGGTCCCTTGCTGGTCTCTCTGAGTCAGCTGCACTGCCCCTTTTATCCCCCTCCGGGTGACCCAAGGGGCCAATCAGGGTACATGGAGGGTGAGTCTCTGGGGCCTGATTGGTGAGGAAAAGGAATCCCGAGTCCTCCAATCATCTTTTACCCCTTCAAAACCCCTGGGCCAAATCATTACCAGATTGGTGAGGAAAGGGAATCCCAAATCCTCCAATCATCTTTTGCCCTTTCAAAACCCCTGGGCTAAGTCACTGCCAGCTAGCCTGTCACAACAGCAAGAGTGGGGAAGGAGTTGCTTGTCCACCATGGGGTATCACTTCTGCCCTTGGGTCCAGGGCCTGCTAGGCCTGCTAGAGTCTCTTATAATTTTTCTGCTCTCAGTGTGTGGTGGATATGATCCCAGCCTGCTTAGTTAATCAGGCCTCACAGGGGACAAAGATGCAGAAATGTTTATTTTGTGAATCTTAAACAAATTTAAGTATGAGATGGACACCAAGGACATCTTTACATATGCTCTGGGATGGAGAGCAGGGCACTTTAATTAGTGTGGCTCTGAGAGCCTCTCTAAAGTGCCTGCAGCGTCACATGTATTCAGTGTCCTGAGCTTCAAAAATGGCAATGGGGATGCCATTTGTTTGACAAGCTTTAATTAAAGTGCCCCCTCTAGCATCTTGAAACATGGGAATACTGAATACATGTGATGTGGAGGCTGCTGGAGATTAATCGAGTCTGCTCCATCTTGTGTTAATTAGCACATGTTGGAGAAGATGTCCAGCACATATATAGATGGCCCAGCAGGCTCATCCAAGATAGAGGATTTCTGAGCACAAACAACTTTAGGCATTTAAATGATTCACAAAACCTCAAGTGGCTGTGGGTTTTCAGGCCATGTGCAGTTAGGCAGGGAGGCTATACATCTTATGTTTGGATTTAAACACCTAAATTCCACCTCTGTTGCCCTTGAGGCACCCCACTGCTTTTTTGGATTTGGCTTTTACACTCTAATATCAGTAGAGATCTGGAAGAAGAAAACAGAGAGAGGAGAAAAGAAAACAAAAGTGAGAAAGAGAAGGGAAAATATCTGGAAAGTAGATAAGTGTGAAAAAAAAATCCCCCTTTGGACTCGATCATAAACATTTTAACCATTCATGTTTATTATTCAGTGCTTCAATACCATGGTTATATGAACTATGGTAATACCCATGATAGAGAATTATTCCAGAAACATGCATGACAATGTGAATTCAGGTGACAACAGGCACAAAGATTTACTGCAAGCATTTGCTTTGCTAAAGGATCGTGTCAGACTAATGGAGCATGTTGACCAAACTGAGTATCAAATTCCAGAGATTAAAGCTTAGTATAACCTCTGCCTGCTTAGCTTTTTCCTATATATCCAATCGGGCCTCCTCCTATTTCAAGGTCACTTAAGTATTAATAAAGAGTTTCAATGAGCTTACACCTCTGACTTTGTTTCATGTATTAGCAGGGATGAGGTTTTTCAGATGGCTAATCCTTAAGAAATACATTTTAAATTTTACATATGACATAACAACATCATTTGGGGGTGAGGATCTTGGTCCATCCACCTACCACAGCAGAATTAACAAATCCACTCTAAGGTCTCTTTTCTATTTCCCTTGCTTTTCTCCATTTGTTTTCATTAAGCATCTTTCCCTTAGAAACTTTAAATAGCCCATGACAAACTAGAACCTTGACTGTAACAAAACAGGAATTAGCTAAGCTCTCTCTCTCTTTCTGTATGTTAACAATAGACAAGTAAACCAGACTAGTCTGGATGTTTGCCATTAGGACAATAAAATGAAAGTACAGCAGCACAAAAGGCAGCAAAGCAACTAGAATTAATTAACTAGGCAAGGAGTCAAACGTTACGTGTTATTTAACAGCTATCTGAGCACTATTTAACAGAAGTATTTACAACAGGTAAAGCATCAGCTAAAACAACATGTCAACAGCAACTAAAGCAACCACAGTAGTTTTCTCAGCTGACCTTACAATTTGTTCAGTTTTTACTGGAGCATATTTTGCATTTCTTTTCTATTCTGTCTTTTCTGTTGTACAACTTTACTTGAAAGTAAGAAATCATTGTCATATTAGGTTACTATTTAGCGAACTTATTCCTGTTCTTTCTGATTTGGGAGAAAACAACATTTAGCATAACTGAAAATGTCAGTGTCTTGAGTATTTGACAATGAACAAGTATCCCCTTTATTTCAGTGATGATTCGCATATGAAATAATTGTATAATGAATTGAGGATATGGTATTTCTTTTCAACCTGTAAGCAGTACAGGCCTGTGAAAACTAGGCATGTGATTCTACAAATACCCACATGTGTAGCAGAAGTCTAGAGGCCATACTCCTTTCAAATCCCAGACTAGGTCAGTAGGCACTTTTCATACTGTAGGAGGAACACTTGAAGCCAACCAGAGTCTTCAAGGAAGAAATAGGTTTCCTAGGAGGATTGTGGAATCCAGATTATTGCAGGTTTTTAAGAAGAGATTTGACAAGTATTCATCATGGTCTAAATATGCTCAGTCCTCTCTTAGAACAGGAAGATGAACTCGAGTATTTTTGAGATCCTTTCTAGGACTTACAGGCAATGTAGTCTTTTCCATGCCAATAAAATTAAGGGATATGGTTAGAGTGCAAACTGCCCTCTTAAGATTTTGGCTTATTCACCTACAGTAGCACAATTAACAGTTCTACTCTGCTTCAACTTGCAAGTTTTTCTTCTCTCTTTCCTTGCCTCTTCTTCCTGCGAGCTGAAGAAGGCAAGAGATCCGATAAAAGACCAGTCTATTTGTTAATCTAAGTACTTATATCCATTGACATTCTGGTGCAGTTAATTCTACAAGCGTCTGCACTGTGTAAGTATTTCCTTTTCTCCCTCTAAAACTTACTGCATTTCAATGTAATTTAATGTTTCCCAGTTCTTTTATTACATAAAGGGAAAAGAGAAGTGTTTATTCTTTGCTTTGTATATCTTTGTCATGTCCCTTTCTATTTGCTGTCTTCTTAAACATTCCCTATCATTTCAGTTTCTCAACATATAAGAGCTTCTCAGTGTTATTTAACTTTCTCCCCACATAATTTAGAACCTCCCTCTATTCCTCCTTTTTGAAAAAGGATGACCACAACTGCATACAGCATGCCAGCCAAGGATACTTCATTGATTTATATCAGGAGTGTAAAATTCATCTGGCTTTGCAGGCCAGATGAGTCGTAATGGACTGGTCTGTGGCCTGGATTGGGTCCACAGACCCTCCCCGCCCTTCTCACACCTCCCTACATGCCAGATCCACCACATGCAGCAGTCATTCCAGGTGCTCTGGGATCTGCACTGCACATGACACTTACTTCAGCTGGCCCAGGGCCCATGCTGCATCCAGCGCATCCCACACTAGTGTGGGGCCAGAGGACACCACATTCAGCGCAGATCCCAGAGCAGCAGTGTACAGCACATGTCCTGGGCCCTGTCTGTGAGGCCAGGCTGGTGCATGTGGGTCAACTCAGACACAGAGCAAGCACTGAGGCCAGGCAATGTATCTGGCCCCTGGGCCATATGTTTCACACCCTTGATTTTTTTATAGTAGCATACAAATATTTTCAATGTTTTACCCCATCCCAATTTGATTGTAGCTTTGGCTGCTGCTGCACATTGAGAAGAGGTTTCCACCAAGCTGTCCACAATGATACCCAGGTCCATTTCCTGAATCCCACAATATGTAAGTCAAGTTACTCCTTCCAGTGTGTGTTGCTTTGCACTTTTTCAGCAACAAATGCAATGTATCAGCCTGCTGTCAATTTACCAACCTTTACAAAGTCCCTGTGAAGAGTTGTATTTAAGCAAAGCTACCAAGGTTTTAAGAATAAATGAAATGGTGCTGAATATACTTTGTCCTTGGATATACTTTAAGCCAAATCAGATTTGGCAGTACTATTTATGCCTGCATTGCTGAAACACTTTGTCAGCAATGGGTAGTTTTCCAAGTGTACAGAATGTTTTAATATTTGTGTGAGTGTGTTTCTTCCATTGGATGGCTGAAGTTTAGAGAAAAAAAACCCCCAAAGGTACTCCTTTAGCAAACAGAGTTCCTTTCTTAGCTGCAGTAGCAGAAGTTTGCATTTTTGAAGATGCAAGATCTGATAGTCCTTGCTCTGTAGGTGTCTACTTTATGTTGAGGTAACATAACTGGTTTTACTGTGGACAGCTTTGAAGGTAGCTGCAAACAGAATTTTGTATATAGGAAAGATACAAAATATTATGCATAAACAGAAATAAAAGCACCCATAATCGTTTGCTGTAAATATATTGCTGTTTTGGGGTAACATACAATAGTTAAAAAATTTTACCCAAAAATTTAAATTACACCAATATAAACACTGACAGGAAAATCAGAGTTAATTGTGCTTTAAATTAACATCCAAGAGCTTTTGGTCCATTTTATTTGTAATACATAAGCGAGACATAAGTACAAAAATGCAGTTTTATTCCTTTAAGTTATGCACAAACATCCAATAAAAGAATAAATAGAAAGTGCACTTTAAGGCCCTGGTCCTACAAATAGATGAGTATCATGAAATCCTACATAAACATAAGAGACCCCTTCACTGTAATGGGGCTTTGTGCTAGTGCAGGGAGGCAGCACTAGTGCATCATCTCTTTGAAGCATCAGGGCCTTTACTTTAGTAAAGGGATAGTCAAGATAATGAACTGTGGTTCACTAGTTTCGAGTACATTTCTAGATCCCCAGTAGATTGAATGTATATTTTTACTTATTTTTATTTGCTCACTGGGTTTCCCCAAGTGTGCTGGGAATCATGCAGATAATTCAATGTGACATGGAAACATGCTCTAAGCCGGCATGGCTATGCCTACTACTTAGTGGTTGATCTAGTCCAGTACCTGGCTCTGACAGTAGGCAGTATGACATGCTTTGGAGAAAGATACAAGAAACTGCAACAGACAATTATAAAAATAAATTACCCCCAGATAAAGTTTCTTCCTAAGCCCTATTACTCAGAAGTGGGTTTTTGCTCCACCACAGGAAGCCTTCTGTTCCTTTTAAAACTCTCTAGATTTAGATATTTGTCCATTACTTTTTGTTTAATCTTTTGCCTAAAGCACGGGTGTCAAAAGTAATTCGGTCCCTGTGGGTTTGATCCCTGTGCGGCTTCTCATGGGCCCGATGATCTGTGAGTGATGGCAGCAGCAAAGCTGCTGTATCGGCGCAGCTCCAGAACCCAAGAGTTAACATGGCCACCACTTCCTCTGCTGTTGGTGATTTTAGTCACCAACATTAACTATAAACCTTAAATTCAGTATCAGGGTAGAAGGTGGAAAAAATAATGTTAATTCTTTGGGTTCCATAGCTACACTGATGCAGCAGTTCCAGCCATAGGCCCCACAGGCCAAATCAGACCATGGAGGTGGATCATCCAGCTCACAAGAACTCCTGTGGGCCACATGACCCATTCAAATGCAGCCCACAGTCTGTATTGTTGACACCACTGCCCTAATATAATTGTGGGCTTTCCTGCAATCCAGATGAATATCCAATCTTTTTTTTAATCCTGTTTAGGTCTCAGCTTCCTTGATACAGTATGAGAATGGTTTCCACAAGCAAATGGTTCCTGCCCCAGCAATTTGACAATCAAATATCATATTCCTGTTAATACCTACTACCTACACATGCACTTTGGTTCTGAGAGTTGCAGGTCTCACATACATAAATTAGTCATGTGTGGAGTCTAAGATGGCATACAGAAATTGTAGAGATAATGAACACGCTAGATGAGGGGAAAAAAGATATGTTATAAGGTATTTGTTTTAATTTGAATTATTTTATTATTAATTATTATTTGATCCATAACAATCCCCATTTTTATTTACTTAGCCCCATGCTTAGAGTCATGCCGTCACCTCTGCCTGTTTGGTGTATGCTGTTACTCTTAGCCTGTTATCCTTTGCTGTCACTTCAATATTTTAATTTTTTTTTAAACTTATCTCTCTTGCTGTTTATGGAGTTAGTTTTAATTTTAGCCCTTCCTATTTTAATTATTAAACTATTTTGGTTTTCCTATCTTTATAGTGTATTTTGTTTTTGCTATTTTTAAACTTAAAGCTCTGTTTTATTTTTATGTGTAACTAACCTTTACCAATTTTTGGATTAATTTATGCCCTATGAGTAGAGACATCAATGTGACAGCTCATTGTGCACCAAGGTAGGCCTGTATTTAAGCCTTGACAAAATTACTGCCCTATTTATTATGGAGATAGTGTGCCACCTTTTGTCATGTTGATTAGCTACCTATATGCTCTGGGTAGACTCAGTGATTCCCCTCAGATAAGACACTTTCCATGTAAGTTGCAGAATCCTGCCCTAAATTATTTTTTTAGCCTCGCCTTTTTTAGAACTGTTTATATTTCAACTCATTGCTTGCTTGTCTTTTTTAAATATAAGGATTAAATGTTGAAAATAAAAGGGACACAGTTGAAGAGAAATTCAGAAATTAGCAGCAGAGGAGATGAGCAAGCTATGAACATCTCTTGATATATGTTTGTGCACTACGTTGCTCAGTGGAGTTGCAGTCTTGCCTGGGGCCTCTAGGCTTTACTGTAATTCAAATAAATAAGAATAAAATGCCCTATTTACTCAGTGACTTACAGACAAGAGTTTGCTTGGACAGACACAATGCTATGGCTGTTTTCACTGTGATTTAGTTTTGAAGAGTACATCCATATAAGCGTTGTCCAAATCAATGGGTTTCTTTTGCACGGCTGCCCGCAGGTGCTCAGGGAGGAGCCTCCGTCTTCGGACCTCTCCCAGGACATCATCCTTCTTTCGGGGCCTACCATCCACCAGCGCTTCAGGTGCACTGTGCACATCTTGCAGTTTTAACTGAAGCCAGTCCTGTCTCTCCACAGTATGCAGGTGTTCCCCCAGGTTGTGCATCAGCTGCATCTCACTCACTGACCGCTTCCTTGTAGGAAAGAATAACAATGAAACAGCCTCTTAATAGTCCTTCCCTGAATTCTTGATCTCTATCAAAGCCCTGGATTGGAAACTTTTGGGATACAATGCAGTGCAAGATGCATCTGCAGAACCTGGCCTTTTACTCAATAAGGGATGTACTGTTATCTGGCACAACGAAAAATGGTGATTTAATTAGTAGCAGATTTATTAGTGTGAGGAGGCTCAGAAGTTTGAAACAGTCTAGTCTGTATTGTGTAAGTATTGGGTACTGCCATCATTTATTTGGATTATAATTGTATTTATGTAATTGATCAATACCATGAAAATAAAGTATGTTGCTAAAAACATCTCCAAGCTCAAAAATGTATGACTATATACTTACGTCACTGATCTTCCATCAGACTTTGTAAAGAAACAAATTGCATATAAAATGATAGCAATCTTGGTCATATCTTTAATAGAAATCATGTTAGCTGTAAGACAGAAAGAAAGACAAAAATTGATGAATCTGTTTCAAATAATTTCCAACTAATTAAGCAAAGGGAGCAATTTGGGTAACATAGGGCAAAGTTTTAAAGGCAGGCATATTCAGAAAGTGACTGAGAAATGTTTTTCATGTGTAATGACTAGAATAAGGGATTTAGGATTGTGAAGAACTGACTTCTATTCTTAATTTTGCCAGTGACTTTGGCAAGTCTCGTACCTTCTGTGAGCTTCAATTTCCCCATTTATCATGTGGTAATAATACTAACCTAACTCTTAACATCTTTGGATGCAAAGCATCACTAGTTGCAAAATATTACGGTTATGATTTATTATTCATTTCTATCTCATTGAAAAGATATTTTTAAGTACTTTGAAATACTTCTGTACATCCATGATGCCCACGGTAGCATTCTTTTATGTTTCCTGTTTCTCAGTAGGCATGTTTATATGTTCATTAATGAGCCTTAGATACTGCGCATTTAGTTTAGTACTTCTTTAATAAAGTACTAACTAAATGCACAGTACCTAGAGTTACTGTGCAGTAGCATTGGTGCAGGGTTATTTAGGGACATTTACTGTGCAGTAGACTAATAGCACTGCACAGTAGGCTATTAGCATGGTTTTTGCTGTGACATGCTACTGCGCAGTGTTATTAGGCTCATGCACAGTAAGTGTCTGGTGTTAGATGCACCCAGTGAGTTGCATTTTCTGATTTTCCTGACAGAACTAAGAATTTGATTTTACTCTAAGCCAGTTTCACACTGGTATAATTCTACTGAATACAGTGGTATTATTCCCCATTTTGACTTATGTAAGTGGGATAGTAATCAGTAGGGATCCTGGTTTTCTCTGAAAAAAAATCCCCAATTTTTGGATTAAAAGAGTAACCCCAAATCCACATTTTTCCATGATCAAAATGAAACATCACAATATATATATATTTCCATGATTAAAATGAAACATCACTATATATATATAATGATGTTTCATTTTAATCATGGAAATATATATTTTTATATATATATATATATATATATGTGTGTATATATATATATATATTTCCATGTACATATATACATATATGTATACTACTATTCATAATTTCATAGCCTATTGTTAACAACCATAAAAAGTATAATTTTACTTTCATTCAATATGTTTAACATAATCAGAAACAGACTAAAAGTGTGCAGCCTGAAATATCTTTTGAAATAAAATCACTTGTGTAAAATAAAAGAAAATATAGCATACTTACCAAGTAATATCTTAAACAGGTCTCTGCTTCAGATATGTCAGCAGCTGACTGTCTTCGGAGTCGAGTATATTTAAAGACTACTGAATTGGTCTAGTGGACCCCTTAAATGTAACTTTAAAATAGAACTTCTAAGTAACTAAGAAGCCCTTTTATTGTCTCAGTTGATGTCACTCCCAGCACACACCCCCTGACCCTCATGTACCCACCCTCTTATGGTTTTGTTAATTGCGCATTTAAAGAAAGAGAAAAGAAAGGTTTAAGATAAAAGAAAGTATCCTGGGTAACCCTGAAGAGGTTTGACTTTTGGGGAATCTGATTTTGGGTTAGGAAGAAAATGCAAGTAAGACAATTATCAATGACTGAATTTATTGATCAACTTTAAATGTTAATGACTCCACAGATGACTAAACACAGTAACCTTTTAAAGCAGAGTACAATGACTATATGAAGTAAATCCCATGTTACAGGAGCCTTTACTAAACAAGACCCATTCAATTTTGACCCTAAATATCTTATTCCAGATTGTTACGTTATTCTCTAAAAAGAAAAACTAAGTATTTTCAAAAGATAATTTCAGTTCAATATTGAAAATTGCTTTGAATGCACCTGTTGCAAAATAGAAAAGATTAAAAATAGTAAAATGGATGAAATATTCACGCAGCTATTTTTAACTAGCTAAATTGCCATTTCTACTAGAAACACTGTTTTAATTTTACAAAAGGAATGCTGATTCTTTTTATTCCTTACCTTTCTAACAAAGTAACAATTATGAGGACAGATCATTTCAATTGGATAGCATGGCCCCTGTTCAGCAGAGTACTTAATCACATTTATAACTTGAATCATGAGAGTAGTTCCACAGAGTTGCTGAATTTGGGTCATGGTCTTGATTAAATACCATTTTTTAGAAAATTAAAAAATATTGCCAAGAACCTTGAATCAATGTAGACTTTGATAAAATTTTAGCATTAACATGAATATATACATAGATACATGTATATTATATATTAAAGACTGACTTTATCTCACCCTCTCTGTATAACTTCAGACACTTCAGGGTTCAATGATGAAGTCCAGGAAAGCAAGGTAGGATCCTAAAACGTATGTATTAAGCAGCAGTACCATGCTGTTTCATAAGTTGTATATATTCTTATTTTGTTGTAGAACTACAGAAGGGATATTGTAAAGAAAGGGTCCTATTCTTAAAACCTCACTGAGGAGAACAGCTTAGCTTATTTACCAACAAGTGGGACTACTCTTGTGAGTGAGGCTCCAGGATCAGACCATCTGAAAAACCTTCTTAGGGCCCATTTCTGCAAAGATCACCGTATAAGGGGAAACCAGGCACTCACTTGGAGTGCCACTATTTCCACAGTGCTCCATGGAGGGAGAGGAATCCATTTGCATGGCTTTCATGGCAGGACTTGAGCTTTTGTTGAACCATTGAAAGACTTGATCTTGCAAGCTTTCCTATTGATTTTCAGCTCATACTTTATTTATAGCAGCTTGCCAAATCTAGGGACATTTGCGTGTGTTTTATTTGGAGAAGAAAAATCATAAGACCACCGTGATGGTTCTTATGGATTTTAAAAAAAATCAAAATATGGTTTACATGGCGAAGGAAGACTTTTGTTACACTGTGTTGAGGAAATAATATTTGAAAGCAAATAAAGATGAGAAGGAATAGCTGAAATGTTACATAGTTAAGAGTATTTTACAAACTGAGTTTTATTTATTAGTTTGGACTTTATGCTCACGTATCAACTGTCATCAGAGGATTTAGCACATGCCAGAAGGGGAAGTACATGTTGTTATCCCCATTTTACATAGAGGTAAGATGAGTGACAAAGGTTTAGACTCATCCAAGTCAGTCAACAGCAGAACTGTGAATAGAACCTAGAGCTACTCTTAACACTCCCTGTTCTGTTAGGCAACAGCTTTTTCAACTTCTGCAAAGAGCAATGTTGCTCTATGAATAAATGCTTTATTCCATTGTCACTGCACAGAACTTGGTAAAAGGTCATATCTGCTCAAATTTTGTTCTAGAAATAGCTGTTATGTTCTGAAAGTTTTAAAAATATCCTTCTTCACTAATAATGAGCTTTTTTAAACTAGGGGGTAATATTCTTTTGTACAGGAGGCACATGAATAGCAAGTTATTTGGTTCTGAGAAATCATTGTCAATAGGTGCAAAAAAAATGAGAGGTTATTCTTAGGAGAATATGACTGGGCTGTTATTTTATGAGTTGTTTCCAGTTCTTTGAAATATCAAATGTCTGCTACAGTTTATGAAACTATGCAAAGGGAGTAGAACGGCTATGTAACATACCTTGTGCACAGGTAAAAACAGAGTAATTCTGCTTTATTTGAATTGGCTATTACTGACCTTAGAAAGGAAACAATACAGAGATGCACTCCAAAGTGCATTGCAGTAATATCTTATCCATTACATCAGACTTTGTAGCTGTAGGCAACAGACAATGGCACTTCAGAAGGGGAGGATAGGGCGTGATGATGCTGGAGTCACTCTGTGGGAAGGAAGAGCTGACCACAACCTTTTCCTCTGAAGAGCTTGATCAAGCACAGAACTACCCTTCCCTGACCTTCACGTATTGATTGAATGGATACTTTAACTAACTGTGCATGATGTTACCTTGCATTATTCCATTTTCAGGAGGAATGCCACCTTGCCCTGTATTTGTGTCACTGCATATCATTAGACTCTTATTACCTGCAAGATAGATTTTTTCAGTTTGGGAGATGGATGATGATAACATTCTTAAATTACAGACTCTAATACCCTTTCTGAATTATATTCATTTTAGCAAGAGATAAGGTTATTTTGAGTGAGATCATTCACAGACTTAAAATTAAGCACATGCTCAGTGCATTACTGCAACAAAGCTAGAAAAACACAGCACCCTTCTGGATTACTCCCTAGATAATTCAAATAAATTTTCATAAATTAAATATGCATCTCCATGAAATTATACCCCTGGAGATTTCTAATGCATTACAAATCTAATTAAGGTTAAAATATTTAAATGACATATTTCTGTTTTAGTGACAGTGTTAGAATTTCATCCTTTGTATTGGTAGGAGCTCTCAGCTAAACTGCATTGTAATCACCTTGTCCTAGGAGAATATTACTAGAATTCTGAGCTGAGGGAAGAGGAGGATGGATGGTGACACACTGGCTGACTGTGGTGAGGCAACCTTTCTAAATGTGTCTGAGGAATGTTTCTGTCTTGACACAATGCAGATCCAAAGTGACAGTCAGTAAACTCTTTAGATCTTCATTTGATTGACAAGATTTGTGGCTTTTCAAATGCCTCAGCAGGATGTTTGGTAATTTATGTAAGCGGTGTGACGTAACTTTAGGTGTCTCTTGGGTTACCACAGTGAGCTGAAGTTTTAATCAAGTTAATTCCAGTTAAAGATGAAAAAGAGAGAAAAAAAACCTTGTGTGAAATTCAAAATGAAGCCCACTACAATTTTAGAAAAGCCAGTTTGTGTAGTGCACTTCACTTTTTAGCAGCCCCTACTAAATCTGAGTTCAGAAACAATACCCTGCAGTATCCTGCAGTTTGATAGCACCTTCCATCTGATGATCTTACCATAGTTTGCAAACATTTGTGAACTGCCTCAGTTCTCCTGTGAATTATTATTATTATTACTATTATTTGTGGAAACTTAGGAAAGGGAGGTCAAATGCCAACATAATTCAGAATCATGTTATAGGAGAACAAAACACAAGACGCTTACTGTGCAGTAGCCTAATAACACTGTGCAATAGTGTGCCAACTTGAACTGTGCTAATAAAATACTGTGCAGTATTATTAGGCTACTGGACAGTAAGCATCACAAAAAAAAATGTATGCCAGCACTACTGTGCAGTAAATGTAGTTACTACACATTCAGTTAGTACTTCATTAAGGAAATACTAGACTAAATGTGCAGTAACTGGCACATTAATGGACATGTAGACATGCTCAGTAAGTCTGGTTCCCAATCATCGTACTTATTTACCTACTGGTACCTCTGAAAGATTAGCTAGATGCTATATTTATAATTGCACTCCATATTGTTTCTAGAGTTTACACGGATGAAATGCAACATGTGAAGTATCAGAATCAGTGCCCATTTCCTACATTTTATATAGTACATCCAAGTTGTCTCCCCCTTTATCAAGCTTTTTTTTTCCTAGTGACCTGTGGTGGACATGCAATATTTTGATGATACGCTCATTAATGTATGAGTGTTTGCTCTTTGCATGCCACCCTACACCTTGCCTGCATAGAGTTTCATATAGCATTACATGGCTGTTTTGAAGCCTAAATGGGGAGCCCTGATTACCTCATCTCTGTCTAATGAGAAGAATCCCAAGCTTGGTGGAACAGACCAGAACTACCCAGAGGAATGCTACAGAGGCTGTTAAGTCACAAAGATGTGATACATCTTATTCTATACAGAGACATACCTCAGTGATCAATAACAGAAATGCCATTGCATATCTGAAACAATAAGAGAAGCCTTACTTAGTTTCAGTACTGAATATGTACATATATGTGTGTGCATGCATTTACCCATAGATGTACACACACACATATTACATATATATGCACACACACATGCATATATGAATGACTAGCTTGTAAACAAAATTGTAGCTCTTATGTCTAACTATTTATAGAATTGGGTAGGGGAAACAAAAATGTGATTTAAAGTTGGACCACTGTTGGCTACAAATGTCCAACTCAGGATCCTTAAAATTCTGGTTTATTAGGCGGATTGAAACACTGTAATGAGTTAAATCATAAACCTTGGGGCTGGTCCTTACACACACACACACACACACACACACACACACACTAGCAAGCTACAAGAGTCAGGTATACCTATCCCATAGGTGCTGGAGTCTGTCATTGAGGCTTCTTTCAGCGTGGTGTTATCTTCCAGAAGGGGGTCGCCGGCTGGTCCTTCTGGCTGGACAGGTCGGGTGCTGGTCAAGTTGGAGATCAAGAGGGCGCCACTGAGGGTCACTTTTCACTGCCTTTTATCTGTCCTTGGCAGACTTTGGTGACTCCCCAGTTTTCAGGTTTGCCCAATCCAGGGGTCATTGACCCTCATGGGACTTCCCCCCTCGGTGGCTACTGGATGGCATCTGTCAGCCCCAGGGGTCGTCCGCATGTACGTGCAGGTTTGGGAGTCCGTTGATGAATTTTGAATAGGGCTCTGGGAGTGGTCGATTTGGAGATATTCAGCCCAAAAGTTGGTCCCCAGCATTGATTAACTCAGGCCAGGGCTTCTAGCCCTTGATCAGTGAGGTTTAGAGATTTCCCAGTTGTTACATTGTCTTCTATTGAGTTCTTCTGTTGGTTGATCTGCAGTTTTCTTAGGTGTTAATTGCTGCCTGCTACTGTGTTACACATTCATTCACTGATTCACTCGCTCTTTCAGGGGCCAGCCTGATACAGGGAAGGGCAGTTTGATTCCTGCCCTTGTTAACATTGTTACAATGTATAACTTACTTATGAAACGAACCACATTTAGTTGAAAGTTGAAAGGTGAGGAGTATAAAATATAAGCTACAAATGTAATGCCATGGCACACAAATAGATAAAAATACCAAAATACAAGGGGAGATACAAAATGCGCGCACACACATTTCAAAACACAATTCCTTATCTTAAAGTGAAAGGAAGAGGAAGGAAGAAAAAGTAGAAGAGGAAAAACATATCCAAGAAGGGGAGAGCAACTGCAGGCAAGAGGAAAAGGGGCTTTCTGCTACACCACTATACATTCAACAACTATGAAGAGGTTATGGAGTAGATTATTAGCACCGTTGAGGCTGAAAACTTGATATTTTCCATTTTTTGTTGAATATATTAATATAGTTAATAATACAGTATCTAGCACTTACCATAGTATCAATCTGTAGCTGTGATGGTGGTATTGTGCTCAAAACTGGAATCAGATAGTCAGGTTTCTTATAGCCAGTCCCTAAATTGAAAATATATATTGGCAGACTACTGGTGGCCTTCAATACTTTTGCACAGCCGGGGGTGGATGTTTAACACTGTAAAAATAGTTTTAATGGAGTCCTATGGACACACAATCTCTGCACAACTACCGTAGTAGATTACATAAATTAAGAGCAAAAATAATCCCAGTGGGGGATACATACGAAAAAGATCAGGAAGTATACTCCCTGGAAGAAGCAGTGATAAAGTTGGGAGTAGTTTTGCTACATTTGAATCCTTCTTGGCTCCTTCACACCTAACAATTAGAAGGTAACAGTTTCTACCCTTTTGAAAGGGCTCCAAATATATTTGTGGCCAAACCCTTAAAGATACAGACCTGCTCTTCAACTGGGAGGAGAAACTCTGGCATGTGGATAGTGCAGGCTTTGACTGCAGTAGCATAACTATGGTGGGGTGACCACTGCAGCAACCCTGGGTGCTTATTGGAAGGTTGGAGAGGGGGACAGAAAAATAGCCACCACCACCACAGCTATGCAGTTGCACTGGTGGCACAGCAGCAGCTGGATGTCACTACTGCCTTTGTGCATTGCAGTTGCCCTGGATGCCCTGTTACACTTCTGTTTGGCTGTGTTGCACCTAGCTGGCTGTCTCATTTTGACAGCAGTGAAAGCACTTCTGTTGACTTGGTCACCAGTATAAGAGTCTGACTGTATAAATCAATGAGTCTCAACCAGGGTGCTACAACATGCTGGTGTGCTGTGAGATCCGTTAAGGGTGATGCTCAATATAAGCACTGCACACCTATATAATTCACAGGATAAACTCAGAGATTTCAAATAGGGGTCCACAGTGTCAAAAATATTCTGACATGTTGGGTTCTTTATGAGTTCTTTGAAACAGAAGAATTGCTCTATTACAGTGGTGCTCAATCTTTTCATCTGGTGGACCAGATTGGCAGTACCAGTCTGGTCCTGATTGGCAGTCCTGGTCTGGAGGATGTGACAGGCTCCATCCAGGCATGCAAGAGTAGGCAGGAGGCAGTCTGGCCCCAAACCAGCCTCAATCCACAGGGGGAACAGCTTGGGAACAGCTTGGGTCCAATCGAGCTGTGTGGGGAGGGGGTTGCCCATCCCTGCAGGGGCAGGAGGCATGGCCATTGCATGGGGCTTGGGGTCCGGGAATTTGGCAGGGAGAAGTGTGGCCATATTAATAACCACCACTCCCCTACTGCCATATTTCCTGACTTGTGGGGTACTCTCTGGACCAGATGTGATAACTCCATGGTTCACATTTATGCTACAGGCTAGAGATTGAGTACCCCTGCTCTATTATATTTCCATAGTCAAAAAAAAAAATGAGTAAAAGGGGTGCCTGGAGTCCAACAAGGGGTGCCCTGTGTCTAAAAGGTTGAGAGCCACTGGTGTAGATGTAAGATATAATATCAATTTATTATTTTAAAAAGTAACTTTTGGAAAATGTAACTAGTTTTCTGAATGGTTAAGACAGAAGAGTTACTTTTTCTCTAGCCAGTTATGATGTAGCTGTTGAGCAAAGGTAAAATCTACCCCTGTTCAGACAGCCAGTACAAGCAACCCAAGGTCCCTACAGCATTTAAGTAAGCATTAAGTGGCCCTTTGTATAGGAGTGAATTTCACCTGAAGAACTCTGTGCACTTCCATTGTTCTGCTTCATCAGCATTGGTCAGATGATTTCCACCTACATTAATCATTTGGTACAAAGCAATAAATTCTTGTGTGATACTATATCAAGTGAGTAAATATAATGTGAACCTGCTGTTGTGGTTCAGTGGCAGAATCTTTGTCTGCCATTCAGGAGACTTGGGCTCAGTCACACACATAATTATAGCCATTGAGGCACTGAACATCTGGACTCAGTCTCAGCCTTTGGATACTGTCTCAATGGTCTAAAGGGGGGATGAAAGATCTGGGCAGGCTCCACTCCTCCGCACTCCTGCCTAGGCATATGTGTCACCCATACACCATGATCCAAAAGGACTCATGGTTGCCTACAAATATATATCATGCTTTCAGAAATGTCTACCTTGGCATTATCCTTATGTTTGTATCAGAATAAAGTGGGGGCCAAATAAGTCAGAGGCCATCACCAGATAATCTAATTTAATTCCTGTATCACTGCTGTTGCTTGTAGTTAAAACTAAGGCTAGATCCAATAAAAGACTTTTGTGCCCCAAAGTTAGGCACTGCAACACCTAACTTTTTGTCTCCTGGATTAGAATCCAGTTCCCAGTGTTAGGCACCTAGGCTTCCTATGCTGTGCATGTAGGATCTCAAAAAGCCATCACCCTGAGCATAGCACCACTTAAAGTCAGAGTATTCAGTATGTAGCTACATACAGGAAATGTGGAGGATAGGAGTTTGTCTTAAATTTCACCCCTCTCTGGGATGTAGGGTAGTGCACTCTTAAACCTGGGACAGTCCTGGGCATGCACAGAGATTAAAGACTAGTTACCTATTTTTAAAGTAAAAAGCAAGAAGCCTATGGAGATCAAGTATTTCTGGAGTTAGGCAGCAGCTGAGCAGGGGATTATTGCAATTTTGTCACCTAAATCTCACCTTAGTCACACTGTAGGCACCTGAGTCCTTGCTTGTATATGACTCCCAATTTTTTAAGACAGCTAAAGCTATGACATTCTCATCTCATTTACATTTATCTATTAACCTATTCATTTACCTATGGTCTTCCTAGATCATATACTCCCAAAGCAGGAGGGGCGGGGGGAGCGGGGAATTGATGCACTTGACCCCACTTTGATTTCACCCAAAGTTTAAAACCAACTGCCTGGCAGTAGCAGAAGCATTTCTAGTCAGACAGTGATGAGGGAGTCATTACTTCATGGCTCATTGTAATCTACCTGATCACTTCTAAACTCTTCATTCCACAGGTGTTAACAACTCTCTCTCTTTTTAAAATGGTCTTGGTGTTCTACCAGTCAAGCTTTTCAGTACACATTGTGCAGTTTTACAGGCTCTTTGTTAAAGACTTGATGCAAATCCGCTATCTGTTAGATCCTAGTGGTAATGAAGCTCCTATCTCACAGCCCTGCAGATTGTTTTTAACTAATTCCAATGATGTTATATTTGTTTTTGCTTCCATCTTAAGCTGAACAATACAGTCCTAGGCCTCTAGCCTATTAGTAACGCTTTTAGTTTATTTTTTAGTGGAGAAAATTGTGTGGTGTTTTGCATGTGAGGCTACACCTCACCATCTGCACCCCTCTTTTCAAAAATCTAGATCTGCCCATGCCCCAAATTAACACTCTCTCTCTCTATATATAAAAAATGTACACACGTACAAGCTATAAAACCCATTCAAAATTGCTCAATTTAAAATCAATACAGATATTCTCTAAGGTATATTTAGGCATTTGTATTTAATATTTGCATTTCTCTGGGCCACAAAAATGAGAGGTTTGTGAGCAACAGAAATATCAGACTTTCAGGGATGACCTGAGAAAACCATCACAAAAGTTGGTGCTGCTAACTCTACCTAACACATTTTTACAAAACTTACAAGGAATACGGATCAGATTAAATATTTTATACAGACAACTGGATAGTTTCTCGTTCCTACTATTCAAAAGGCACATCAAGGTTATATTCCCATGCTTTCTGCAACCCTTGCAGATAAATAGATAATTTCTAAGTAAATTCTCTACAGCTTGATGAGATAGCATGGGAAAGACCAGATCATTTTACAACTAAACGATAATGTTTCAGACCTTTCCTGCACTGCAGAAAAGTACTTGAAAGTGCCAACAGTTGCACCTTCTGAGACAACAATATAAAATAACTGATAATCTGGTAAATTGTTTCACTTGTTTGCATTACAGATGTCCCCTTTGCACTGGGTACCATTCAGACATACAGGAAAACATGCCCCCTGCCCTGAAGAGTTCATACTCTCATTAAATGCAACATCCATGTAAGAGCTTAATAAACATTAAAGGGGAAAGATAAGGTGGCCAAGGGCTATACCAAAAAGAAAGATGGTCCTTGCTCCAGGACCATGGTTGTCATGGGTGACTTCAATTACCCAGACATCTCGTGGGAGGATCGCTCAGCAAAATCTGAGCGGTCGCAGAGCTTCCTCTCGTGCATGGATGACCTCTACCTGACTCAAGAAGTCGATGGGCCAACGAGAGGCAAAGCGCTGCTCAACCTGGTACTGGCTACTGGGGATGACCTAGTCGGCGACCTAGTGATCAATGGGAAGCTGGGTGACAGCGACCACGAGCTGATCACCTTCACCATCCGCCAAAAAGCTGGCAAATCAGTCAGCAACATGGAAGTCCTTGACTTCAGGAAAGCCGACTTTGACAAGCTCAGGAGGCTTGTCAGTGAGGCCCTAAGGGACCGTGACCACAGGGAGAGGGGAGT
>NW_005843300.1:134567-136223 GCF_000455745.1 Alligator sinensis
GCAGTGCGATGCGGCGGCTAGTAAAGCGACCAAAACGCTGGCTTGCATCCATAGATGCTTCTCAAGCAAATCCCGGGACGTCATTCTCCCCCTGTACTCGGCCTTAGTGAGGCCGCAGCTGGAGTACTGTGTCCAGTTTTGGGCTCCACAATTCAAAAAGGATGTGGAGAAGCTTGAGAGAGTCCAGAGAAGAGCCACGTGCATGATCAGAGGTCAGGGAAGCAGACCCTACGATGACAGGCTGAGAGCCCTGGGGCTCTTTAGCCTGGAAAAGCGCAGGCTCAGGGGTGATCTGATGGCCACCTACAAGTTTATCAGGGGTGACCACCAGTATCTGGGGGAACGTTTGTTAAGAGAGCGCCCCAAGGGTTGACGAGGTCGAATGGTCACAAACTACTTCAAGATCGTTTCAGGCTGGACATAAGGAAGAATTTCTTTACTGTCCGATCCCCCAAGGTCTGGAACAGCCTGCCACCGGAGGTGGTTCAAGCGCCTTCATTGAAAACCTTCAAGATGAAACTGGATGCTTATCTTGCTGGGATCCTATGACCCCAGCTGACTTCCTGCCCTTTGGGCAGGGGGCTGGACTCGATGATCTTCCGAGGTCCCTTCCAGCCCTAATGTCTATGAAATCTATGAAAGATCATGACATTAGTCAAGTTGGTGAAGATCTACATATTAAAGGGTAGTACTTATTCTTTTCAGTACACATTGTGTTGTTTTACAGGCTCTTTGTTAAAGACTTGATGAAAAGGAGATAGCTGCCCACAGAAGAACAATTTTGATATAAGGATTTCAGGGGAAGTACAGGTAAACAGCAATATATAGTTAACAGGGGCACAGATATGTAGAAGGAAGAAGTGATGTAAGGATCAGAAGAGTGAATGAAGTCGCCATGATGAGGTGGGAAAAAGCAAATGGCATTAGTAAAAGACTTGCTAGAGGTAGATCATGGTAAAATCTGTGAACATGCATTCAGCAGCATTGATTAGGCTGTAGCAAGAAGTGTTGGAGCATACCTTGTAGACCACAGGAAAGTGTGTGCTGAGAGAGAGCCAGAAACGTGGAAGTTCTGGTCATGGGGGGCCACAGATGTGTAGCATGGTGTTAGTTAAGGACCCACTAGTAGCCCGTTGGACATCTCCCAATGGAGCGTCCATATGAACCTGCACGTGTCTCTTGCAGCATCTCAGACTCTTTTGAGATGCTGCAAGAGGCACGTGCAGGAACGAGAAAATGTTCCCCGCACTGCAAATTTTCAGCTGGGGGGGCGGGGGAGCAAAATTAGACTCCTGGATATCCTCCTGGGGTGCCCTGCCCCGCAGAGAATAAAAGCGGGGCAGGACACGGTCTGAGGCAGCCAGATGCTGGGTCTTCCACAGAGATGCTTTGGTAGCAGCCAGAGCGTCTCTGTGGTTGGCCCTTGCCTGGTGCTGAAGCCCCATGGAGGGCAGGCAGCATGCCAGCCGCAGTAAGCTGGACCCAGGCTCCACTGCAGGTAAGTAAGGGGGCAGGGGGAGGCTAGAGGAGGGGAGAGGGGACCATGGGGGGGGACCCCTGCTGGCCCTGCCTACTTCCCCAGCCCCCTGGATCCCACTTGGCCCCATCCCTCCCAGCCTGAGCCCCCCACATGGCTGCCTGACCTGGCCCCAGCCC
>NW_005843300.1:136796-153258 GCF_000455745.1 Alligator sinensis
GTAGCCCCTGCAGGGTCCATTTAGCCTCTCTTGGGGGGACTGTGGCCCCTGTCGGGGCAGCAAGACATATAGGTATTTAGAATTCACTTTGGTATGATGATAGAGACACTAGTAGGCTTCCAAATTGCTTTAACATTGTAGATATGTCAATAAAACTTTGCCTAACTGATCGCTGGCTCTCTGTCTCTCACTCTCTTTCTCTCTCTATATATATATAGTGGTCTTTGGTTTTAATTGGGGAGGAACATGAATTTTGGGGTATTTTACAGAATGACTTTGGGATTTTTTTATCAGGGATTTTTCAGTGTTCAAATAGGGAACACCAGAATTCCTGCATTGGGAGGCCAGTGGCAGGACCCTACCTGCTCAGAGCTGGCATCTTGGACCCAGCTGGAGGTGGCTGACCTGCTGAGCAATTGAGCCAGGAGAACATGGTTTGACAGTTCAAAGCAGGCCACCACACTGGGAACATCTTCTGGGCAATAGCTGCCCAGATAGCTGGACAGGGGCGCACAGGGCAGTAGTGCCGCACAAAGGCCAACCCTGCAGCCACAGCCCACTGGCAGCTGGCCCAGAGGGGTAGGTGCCTCTATTGGCTTTGCAGTCCCTATTGAGGTCTGGCAGGTGCACAGCAGGTCACAGCCAGGCAGCAGCCCCCACTGCCAGACTGCTGCATTGGGTAAAGGGTGCAGGGAACTCTCAGGGATGCTTCAGCAGTCCAGCTGGCACAAGGAGTAGTGTCCCTAGGTACCAATTGACTGGGCCCCAAAGCTCCTAAGAGTGAGTAGCCCCGAGCTACTTGCCAGGCCAGCTTTTTGTATGGATGGGGCCAGGACAAGGCAGCTTTTTATACTGCTGGGGACAGCACAGGTGCTGGCCCCGGGCTCTAGCTCCCCCTGGTGGCAGATCCAGGAAAAGCCAAGCAGGGTTATTTTGCCCCAAATGGCACAATTTGCCTCATATCAAAGTGCATGTCCGGGCATATGTGCTGAGGCAAAACGCCCCGGCTCAAATTTGCACCACTTCTATTTGAGCTGCTGCAAGTGCTTGCATGTGTGGATGCGTCCCAAGTGTCCATGGTGCTGTCTTTCAGCCTGGTCCAGTGGGAAGGAGGATAGGTAAATGAAGATTTAAAACCAGATGAGCAAAAGAACATTATCCTTCAGTCACTATGGCAGAGAGAAAGCTAACTCTCAGGATAACTAGCCATTCTATTTTCTGTGCTGTTTAACTGTTTCTTTAATTGATTTGGATGTTTAACTGCAGTTAGCTAATTCAAAGTGATTTCTATATATGGTCATGCTGTTCCAACGTAACCATTATTTATGATCAATAGGTCATTGACTAATACACTCCTCCCTCACACACACACACCAAGTACTCATGTTTATGGTCCAGCATCAATCATTTTCTATTTTGCTTGTTTCTTAATTTTTTTTCTCAGAGGTCCATTGTGAGCAGAATGTAATCTTGTGATGAGAGTCTATGCACGGGTAATTGTGTTAATGTTTCAAAATGACGAATCTTCAAATAGGACATGGAGTAGATTAAGACTATACTGAATCCAGTCCACCAAAACTTAGTCCTGCATCCATGCTGAAGAAGTCACAGACCTTCCAGCCATTGTTATCATTCCCATTTCTTTTCAATTTTACATTGCAACATAACATTAGGAGCTCAGCTTCCTAATGTCAATTTACCTAACTAATTTATTATGTCGCCATGGTAAACTTTCTTCCCGGATCTTGCACTAGCAGCAGATAGTCGATTTCAAGGTCTTAGATCTCAAGGATTCTAGTTTATTCCTTGCTTGACA
This sequence comes from Alligator sinensis, assembly GCF_000455745.1. Lineage (NCBI taxonomy): Eukaryota > Metazoa > Chordata > Crocodylia > Alligatoridae > Alligator > Alligator sinensis. Next base: position 138,613 of record NW_005843300.1, read on the forward strand.
CTGAGTTCAGTGTAGAGGTAGGGAACTTTCGGCAGTATGTAACCCATCCTTACCCCATTCACATCTATACAGGATTAACTCATGTTCACAAAGTCCTATGCCAGCAAGTACTAGAATTACAGCAGAAATTTAAACTGATGCTTGGGATGATCCAAACTCCTGGTAAAGAACAGGGAAGGGAACTTCCTAAACTATTACAATATGTAACTAAATCTGCACAACCTCATCTACCCCTTTGGCAGATTATCCCCTGAGCTCATCCAGAAGTCACCTTACTGGGCATGTCTACACGAGATGCATTAATACACATTAGCCTAATTTATTTCATGGTACAGGCATGCGTCTGCATGTGTGCACCCTTACTGTGTAGTAAAAATGGCTAATTGTGACTAATTTTGATACTTGCAAATGCAGGTATCAAATTTAGGTGAAGTTAGTTAAAGTGCATTAACACACGTGCATTAACATACACAGTGTAAAATTAACCCTTTTCCCCAAAAGTGAGTGCAGAGAGAGCACACAGTTCTGGACTGGGACTTGCTAATCATTCTTGCATGTATTTTCATACAAACTAAAACATTTAATATAATGATTGTCATTTCCAGCTGCTCACCACAGGATTAAAATGCTATCACTCAGATTCACACACAGTGGGAACATCTACCTGAGATGATTACTGAGAAGTAGACTAACTCTGCAGTAAACGTTGCATGTCTACATGTATGCCCATTAGGCTGGAGTAAACTAATTGCAGTATTTACAAGTACAACTCAGTCTGCAGTATTTACAAGTACTATCCTGTTCTGCAGAGTTTTTAACTCTGTGGCAGTGCACATGTAGACACTGCCCTGGCTGGCTGGGGCATAAGGGTGCTTCAGTGCGGGGGCTGCCTGCTGGTTATCCATACAGTGGAGCACCCTCATGCCCCAGCCAGCCCCTCTGCAGCATGTTGAACCAGGCAATCCTTGCCCACAGTACGAATCTAGGGACCCACATTAGTTGAAGGGTCATAGGCATATTGGACATAGACAGAAGTTATATTTGTTGTGTGATCGGCTCCCTGCATATGCTCTACAGCCATACAGTGACACACATGCATAGCTCCAGAGCACTTTAAAAGTGGCCAATCATTAACTCTTATCTAATGAGGGATCAGAAGGTGATCCAGAGTGGAGTGCCTTAGGGAACTTCTGTTCCCTAGGGTCAATCTGTCATGCAATTGGGGCTGGGCTGATGCAGCCCAGCCCTGCCCCCAGGGCCATCTGCAGGAAGGGAGGGGGGAAAGGGAGGGGGAGCAAGCTATGGGCTATGGTTTGCTTGACCTGAGCTGGAGGGGGGGCAGGTGGAGCTCCTAACCTTGCATCCCCCTCTAGGCCCTGCAGCTCAGACCCGGCAAACCCCAGCCTGCAGCTTGCTCCCCCTCCCTCTCCCCACTCCCTTCCTGCAGACAACAGCAGAGCTGGGAAGCTGGGGGGAGTGGGGGGAAGGAGCAGGTGAGGGAGGTTGCAAGCAGGCTCCTTGGGCTCAATTGGCTCCAAAGTGGAACTCGATTCCCCACCTCCCCAACTCAACAGGCCAATGTCTGTTGGGTCAGGGGGGCTGCTCTAACTTATGGAGTTTTATGTAGTGCCATGTGTTAGAGCAGGGGTTTGTAATACTGTTAGCACCCATTGTTCCTCCAGCAATATGGAACTAAAGGCAGAAAATAAATTCTTGCTGGCCGCATTAATTTTCCACAGCCCAGTTTGATCCCCACAATGGAGAACTTCAAAGGCAATTCTAAGAGGAGCAACATACATACGGTCTGTGGATTTCCAACTTGTACATGCACATGAAGCAATGGGTGTATGCAATGTATATCTTCCCCAAGAAATCTATATGGCTACATTTTGGGGGGCTTTCCTCAAGTTACCAAAATGTCAGGTTGACAGCACAGGTTCCTTGGAGGAAATGTCTCTTCTTTAACCTTCTCTAATGGCTTATTTGTAGAAGGGATGAATTAGACCCAATGTTTTGTGTCTGTTCATAAAATAAGTAAACCTAGTTTATATGGAATAAAGCTACTTCTTGTTTTGCATCTGAACATGACTGGGCACGCTGGGACTCTGGTCTCATATGGCGCCTGCAAGCACCACTGTTAACATGAATAATAATATGAAGAAGAATAAAAATGCATAGATAGAATTGCTGGAAAATAGTAACTTGTACATGCTACTGTATGAAAACATTCAAGGGCAATAGTCAGCCCAGTGCACTAAGATCTCTCTCAATTTGGGAGTTTCATGAACATCCCCATCTGTGGGGCCATAAATTCCAATACAGTGCACACTGGATGTGAGTGGTGTTAACAGCTTGTTATTGCCTGCCAGTGCCTGTGCTTAACTGAAGGAACAGTTTCTCTATAAATAACCCTGCCCAGTTACCCTTTTCAGAACTTCAGTGATGCCTAATCCTCAAAATAGTTGAATTACATAACATGGTTCTCTAAACATACCTGTTCACCCTGCAAAATCATTTTTTTTTTAACAGCTGTTTTTAGATTAATGCATCCTTCTAGGTTACAACTAAAACTCAGTGTATCATTCCTCTTCTTGAGGTCAACAAATTTATGTTGATTTACAGCAATCAAAGTTCTGACTCAGCAACAGAGAGCATTAAAAAGCATGTGGAAGGTGGTGATACATCTGGCTGTAATGTAAATTGTAAAGCTAAAGTATATAGGCCAAAATGTTCAACAGACCATGCGTTAGGGCATGCAGGACAGGCATGTACAAGCCTGTGTTACATATGAGCATATGCAACCTACATACATTCCTCAGGGAGCAAGTGCAAATGAAATGCTTCACATTTGTAGATTTATCCCAGAAGTTAAGAAGACAAGAGCTAGAAAGATGGTAACTCCCCCTGTGCAATGCTTTGCCTCAAGTACATATGCTAAAATATAACACAGATCTGGAGCTCTGAAATAACTTTGCTGACTGGCTAATCATTTTGGGGCTGCAGGTTGCTGACTGACTTATGTACCTGACAAATGCAGGCCCTGTGCTCTTATCTGATTCAAACTATGCAGGAATTATATGGAAACAAAAAGAGCGTTAAAGTCCTGTAACTTTCTGGAACCAGGAGTATGCATTGCCCAATGTGTTGGCACACTGTACTCACTTTTTGGGACTTCTTCCTGCTAGCCTCCTTGCTCCCACTGGCTCTCCACTGTCTGTACTCTCCCCTGCCATGACCTGATGGAACAAGTAAATGAGGAAAAACCTCTCACAGGTGACCTGGGCATCAGGTCTGTGTCTGGGCTGGGGCCCTCCTGACCTCGACCCAGTTTTATAAAGCTGGGTCTACTAGCTCAGAGCCCACTAGTCAAGTCCACAAGCTTTAGGCACAGTAGGTGCATTGCAGGCTTGAGGCCTGCTACTGCCTTCTAGTCCCGGCTGGCTAACCTCCCAGTCTCTGTCTTCTGCCTTCCCAGTCATGTTTGAGGTTTCAGGTATTTCACAAGCACCCCCTTTCTGTGGTCACCACCTCCCCTACAGCTATAATCCAGACCACCGGGTTGAGGATCACTCACAATCCTGGGCATTGGTTCAACTCAAAACAAAAATGATCTGCCTCAGATTCATCTCGCCTTGGGGCAGCAATGTCCAAGCCACAACCAAAAAACCAAACTAATTCTGGAACTTACCTGGTTCCCAACACAACATCCATGGTCTTCTCCACCCAGCTGCTGCCTAGAGCCACTTCTCTCCAGCTCTGAGTTCAGTTCCTCTGCCTCTCTGCAGGGAGCTCCTTGGCCAGACTGCCTCCCTGGCCTGAGGCTTGAGTTTATAAGGACTGACGCAGGTCACTTGACTCTTCTACTTCTGCCTTGGGTCATCAGGAGCTGACTGCACCCAGAAAACATGAGCAACAATGACCAAAGAATATGGGGAGGGGGGTGGTAAAGAGAGAAAATAAGAGCAAAGGCGGGGGAAAGAGGGTGAGGACCATGCCCAAAGCAGCCAGGGGGACATCCCAAAAGGAAGGGATGACCTGGCAGACCCAAGGGAGGGCAAGGGAGGGAGTGAAAAGGAAGACAAGGGGGTGATGGGAGAGCCCGAGCACTCTTGCCCCTTTAGTAACAAGGTAGGGACCCCGGTACAGGAGACAAACGCTACATACTGTATTTCCCTTGTCCATACAGTGTTGTAATTATGGGTGGATGAGAGGGCACTAGAGGGTGCCAGATTGAGGGCCTCTGGGCAGCTGATGCCACAACAGCAGCAGCCCACACCATATGGTGGGGAGGTAAAACTCTCTGGCACCCTGCCCTGCTCCCCTGTGCTCTCCGGCACTCATCCTCCCCCCACCCCACACACAGGATGCCTCTGCCTCCACAGGATCATCCAGAAGTTGCCCTGTCTCCACACCACTGACAGAGGAGTAGGTGATTGTGAAGACCTGTAGACCTAGTGAACTTTCAATGACACAGACATTATCTTCTTTCTGTGCCCTTTATGCTACTTCACAGAGATGGGAAAAGGCAGAAAGAAGGACATAGCGGGACCAGGGGAGCCAGTGGCACCAGCCATACTGCCAGAGAGAAGAGGGCTGGAGAAGCTATATAAAGGGATTTAAGGGACAGCTTTTTAAAGGTACGGAAACATCTACAGACACAAACAATGTTCCAGAGTCAGTAACTCCATGGGAGTTCATGTTGACCTCTCTTGCTTCCTTCACTAAATGCCAAGTCCTCCCATAAAAATGAAAATGTATTTCTCAGATGCCTTACAAAAGCCTTGATCCTTCAGGTCCTTTTCTGCTGTATGCAGCTGGGTACAGAAGAGGTGGTGGTAGCTATACTTGGGCACAAACAAGTTTAATTTTTAGATATGATTGTGAGGGGCCGAGTGGTTATGCACCTGCTGTCATATGCCCAAATTCACAGAGTAAAACAGACAGGGTCTAGGAATGGGGCTGTCTGAGTGTGCCTGGGCAGATGTGCACTTAAACATGATCCTTATCCTTTCAGGGAGGCATCTAGGCAAACAGTCCACTTCTTGCCTTCACTTCTGAAACTACTGACCATGGGGACCGTGGGGGCCATGAAGAAACATCATCATAAATGCAACATCAAATTTAAAATGAACCTCCCCTATTTTGCAGTACTAGGATAATAAGAAAGCTTCAAAGCATTCCTGGGGATAGAGTTCTCTTACCCATTTTACAGAAGGGTAAATGGAGGCATATGACAATTTTGCCCAAGGTCACAAAGTTGAAAGGAATCTTTAGCAGTGAGAAATACCACTGCCAGGCCCCTGCAGTCATGCACCCCCTGTTTTATAAGGGACAGTAGGTATGCTGAATAACTGTCTGTGTGGCATAACAGTGTTACTGCAAAGATCAAAGGCCACTCTCCCCTTTGGAAGGTGGAATCCTGCATCACAGGTGGCAGAACAAACAGGGCAGGCTGCAGCTTCTCCCTGCTGTAACGTTTAAACAAAAATAATATTATTGTGAAATACAAGCCTAAGGAAGAATAACACGGTAGAGGGAGTGGCCTAATTCCTAAGAAGGAAACAGCATCCCATGATAATATTGCTGGATCTAACCCCCCATCATTTCTCTCCTGTACTGAGGTACATAGATATCAATACTATATGAAAGTCCATTTTCTTCAAGCTTCTAAAATATTCAGTGTTAACATTTTCAATTTAAAACTAATCAAATCTGTCTCATGTTTTGAGCTTTTCAGAAACATTAATATCTAATATATGGGGGACTGGAGGAAATATTTATTTTGAGGGTATAATTTCTTTTCTGCTTAATGTATAGCTATAGTCTTTTAAAACATGAAGTAAAATCTCTTTAAAATATATAAACATTGAATGGCATGACTCTCATTCTTGGGATTGCTGGGAAGCCTCACAATGACAGCTGTTATTGTTGGTGCCAATCCGAACTCCATTTTGTCATGTAATAAAACACTTCTCTGTATTATCTCACTAAAGCAGTATGATAAATACTTTGTCACTGGCATTCACTTACATCCTAGTCCTTTCTGTGACTGTGAAACACAGGTGGTAACAAATCACTCAGCAGCTTCTGTGGCCAGACTGTAAATAGCCTTAAACTAACCAAGTGATCATATCACATCAATATTTATCATCAGTGAACACACATCATACATTTTTGAGTTCCAAGTGCAAGTCATGAAACATTCCAGAGGGTTTTTTTTTTAATTTTTCCATGTTTAGATGAGGCTGCTACTTGTATAGCACTTTAATAAGAGACATTTAAAATTAGCTGAAAAAGGTGGGGAGAGGGAACTGGAAAACATTTTTAAAAAATTATTAAACTCAAGTTTTTGTATGATAGTACTAGAAATTTGGTAGAGCTCAAAATGATCTGTATATTAAGCAGTCAGTCTTGCATGTGATGTAAGAAAGATGACTGTTTTCTGTACTGCTTTTTAAGACCATAGTTATAAAGTAAGTGGTATAGGCTGTGGCCTGTTTTTTAATACATTTGAATAATAACATCTGAATAATAATAAATCAAGGCAAATCAAGACAAGGTTGATTAAAATAACGAGCCCTGGAAAGCCAGATAAGTTTTAAAATCCAGTTTCAAGAGAAGAGGGAATGTCGTAACTCTAGCAAGAAACAACTTCTTTGTGGTAGCAAAAGAATTTCCAGGATTTAGTTTCTGCTGCAATAGGTGAACTATTTCGTTAAAACCAGCTGATGTTCTGGATAAGAAGAGACTAGTAAATATTGTGCCTGGGGTGACCTGTGATATTATAGATAAGTAAGCTTTATGCCTGTACCTGGCAAAGTGGCTGAAATGAGAATAAAGGGAAAATAACTGGAAAACAATGATATCTAACAGGGTCCAACTGTTATGGTTTCTTCAACAGAAAAAAAATCATGCCTCACCAGTCTCTTAAAATTATCTAAACATGCCAATGAAAGAGTGGATAAAGGAGACATGTTTGACAGAATGTATACTTGCAAAAAGCCTTTGACAACATCCCACTCAAGAAGCTAATGAAGATGCTGAGTTTCCGTGGGCTAAGAGGTTATGGATTAAAAACTGGCTAAGATACAAATAGAAAAAGTAGGATTCAAAGGTCAGTTTTCATAACGAAAAAGGTGCCAGACTGGTATCTCATGGTATTATATTAGGTCCTATGTGAGAAAGATGAAAAATTAAAAAAAAATGATAAAAGTAAACATTTTCCACACCGTGTATGGCTAAACATAGGACTCATTGCCAGAGGAAGATGATAGATAACCAGTCTAATTGCAGTGATTTAAATCGGAAAGTGTATTTTCTACAGAGCAGCTAATGCAAGGTAACTGGTGCACCTACCTGCTCTTAATCCACCATAGGTGAGAACAAAACTGGGGCAGTTTACCTCTGACTGCTAAAGAATAAGCAGCCCCAGTCTAGCTTTCAGTTGCCATGAAGTAAGAGCAGAAAGACAGACTGTTACCATATTTAGATGCTGTATGGTAAGTCCCTGCCCCCATTTAACTCATTGCGGTTTGATTATTTGTTTATACCCAAACCTAATCAAGAACTCAACGAAGTGTATAAAAGAGACTGGACATTTATCTTGATCACAAAAATATCCACAGTTGTGAAAATTACTAAAATAAATGTGGAAGGAGTACTACATCTCATGTGTCAGAAGTGAAATCAACCTCTAATCACAAGAGATCAAGATGAGACCTAAAGGGAAAGAAGGGGGAATCACCCCATACTTACCTACCCAGAGGTTCCTATCTCTTTGGAGAGAGGGGTTTGACTCACTGTGGCAATTCTTTTGTTCCTAAGAATATTTCATGCCAAAGTATGCCACCCATTTGAGTCCCAAACTCCCACAAGTTTGGCTTTCATTGATAACAGCTTTTTACAGATATAAAGCATCATGACAGAAAGACTGTAGAACAAGGTATTTAGCAAAGGGAAGAATTTTAATACCTTTACATCAGAATAAGTGTGTCCCTTTGATGCACTTCTCTCTTTTACTTAGGCTTTGGCAGGTCTGATACAAAGTATCATATCTATCTGCTCTGGCACAGCTGATGAATACATGCCTCGCTAAACAAGTTAGTCCATAAAGTGCCACAGTGTCCTGATTTCTGCCTAAATTTGGACTAATATGGCTAACTACTTCTCTCAGCTCTTATCCTGTAAGCCTTGGGTAATGCAACATGGCAGAAGTGCTTTAATAGTGAGTCACCTTATTCTGTATTTTATTAAACTTAGGTATGGGAAGGGTCATTGATGTGTTTCATGTGTTGCATGGGTTCTGACAGCCTGAATAATAGCAGTTTACATAGTTGTGAATAGACATCACTGAATTATGTTTATGGGAATGTCTACATGGTGTGCAGTGCTATGTAGAGGTACCCAAGTTAGCCTGCCCAAGCTAGGAAGCACTAAAGCTATGTTACTACAGTGCTTTGCCCAGGCTAATATGCTCTGTTTCTAAGCTTGCTTAGCAAACTCAGCTATATTTTTTCCTATGTAGTGTACCATTGTACTGTGATGTATAGCCTTGGGGGATCAGCTATACTAAAATACTTTCTGTAAACATATACCCTGTAGCCTCGGTAGTTTCTAATATTTGATTAGGGGCAAGGAATTTACACAAATATATAGCTTGGGTTAGATATGACCAGATATGACTTTTCACAAGGGAACACATTTCAGAGTTTTATGGGGATTTTGGAATAGTAAAATTATTGCTTCTTAGTCTCAAAGGCTGGCAGAAGCAGATGCAAATCAGAAATATTTTAACAAACTGATGACTTTACTCAGCATCAATAATACTTATTTCAGCATAATCAAACCTACGCTATCAGTCATGGGCATTTGCAATCAGGGACAGATCTGCTTAGATGGATGCATGCACCTTGAAGGACATCCTTTATCTTGCATGTGATTTCTTTGGCTTGTGCTATAATTCTATCAGTACTACCAGCTTTTATCTTCAGATATTTTTCTTAACATTATTGAATCGGAAAAGCAAACCAAAAGCACAAAATCGTACATGAGGGCAGATGTTATCTGGACAGATCGTACCGGTCCAAGTCATGTTGGTATGCTATGCTTCTACCCACAAAGGGCAGGAGGCAAAGACAGCCCTGTGGTACCTGTATATTTCCTGAACTTGGAGCAGAGACATAATATAGAGGGGGACAGAAGTGGTAATTGTCTCAGGCTGCCATTTTCTCAGGGGCTGCTGAGGGTCCTCAGGTCATATCTTCTCTGGCTGCGTGCTCCCACACAAAACATGCCTCCTGTGACAGCGTAGCCCTCTGCCAAAAGAAGGTCTAAAGCACGGTGTGGGTTACCTTAAGACTTTGCTTCACCTCTATAAAAACCTATCTACCTCTTTGTCTTGGAGCTGTTTCAGCAGTGTAAAGGGCCTGGAGCCACAGGTTCTGGCCTGTACAACTGATAGAAACTAGATGGGATCTGTTGTGGTGTACAAAAGCAACCTGAATTTCTCCAGCGTTGCAGCTACTAACAGTCCTTCCAGTTCCCTGGGAAAAGGGCCTGTCTGTCTTACTGACCACAGATTATGTATGGGTACTCTGGCTAAGCCTTTTAGGCAAATGTAATGGGAAGAGGGAGCCCAGGGTCAGCTAGCTGGCCCCAGCTCCTGGAACAGACTTACAATGGCAAAGGGGCCTTAAGTAACCACATGCCCCAGGTGCAGGTGCGGATTAGCAGTCCTATCACCATGGCCTGATCCTAAGCTCATGGCCTGATCCAGAAGGGCAGTCTGGCTGTAGAAGCTGCAAAAGGCAGAGCTCCAAGGAAGAGCCAGTCCAGGCTATCCACAGAGGAAGGACCCTGCATTGCAGGAGGTTGGAAGGAACCTTGTGCCTGAGCAGCAACAGATAAGTGATCCAACCTTTCTGGTTGTGCTACTGCAGACTGGGATTAATCCTGGAAGGGAAACCTTTTGTTTTGGGAGTAGACGCTCATGTTTTTTGATTTGCATTTAGACTGGAGGACCAGCTGTGGTTGTATGGTGTATTTTGAAAAGAAGGGTGCAGATGATGTGGTGTATCATCACGTATAACACAATGCATACTTTTATCAAGCTAAAAGAAAACTAGAAGCTTTACCAATAAGCCAGTGGCCCAGGGGTATATTATTTTGTTTAAAATTGGAGCAAAAGCTAATATAGATTTGCTATATGGATTGTATATTATTTATATAAGAAAAACACAATAACCAAGCAAAAAATAATCAAAATATGTTGTTTCATTCATCCTGTAGACATTAGAATTAAATTGGCATCTCTGTTTCTGATTCATAAGACAAAATCTAGGTTTCTTGAATATAGTAACAGTACATCCAGAGCTTCATTGGAAGTTATTTCAATGGTTTGTTGAAAGTTAACACCTGAATTTATATTTTTAGCTAGAGTTAAAAACAGTTCACAGGACTGTGAAATAGGAGTTACGTTACCAGGAACAGCTAATGGACAACAGAATTGCAGATGAAAGAAGAGCTTAATTAGTGGAAATTTAAGACCATTATAAAAGGAGAAACGATATTAGCCCTATGGAATGAGGAGTTTAAAAGGAACTGAGTGGAATATAATGAGCCATGAAGTCAATTAACCCCATCACTGCTGCCTGAATAGAAATGCTGCTACCATTGCCAGGCAGTTGGTTTTAAACTTTGGGGCTAAGTACAGACAGTTAAAAAGCCTGAAGCTGAATTGATTCAGTTTTCACAGGTGAGCTAAGCTGCATAAATTGAACCAATAAGCAAGTAAACAGACATTCACTTTTGATTCCAGAAACACGGGCACATGCCTGCAGTAGCCCAGGCCAGAAACCAGGGGGCTGCTAAAGCACGCCTCCCTGCTCAGCTGGAGCAGACAGCTTGGGCCAAAGCTAGTCCACCTACCCTGCAAGGGAGGCTGGGGGAGGGATTGCAGGGGAGGTGCAAAGCATCCTTGTATGCTGCGGGACTGTGAGTTAACTTGAATCTGGAAGGGATCTAAGGCAGAAGTTCAGTAAAACAATTTAACCGAAATCAGTTAAATCTGACGCTACATCCATCCAGGCTTGTCTTAAACCAGTTTCAGCCACTTTGAAAGCAGTTTATGTGCACTGAACTTCTGTTGTGTTACAGACTTGAACTGGTTTCCAATTACATATACCGGTTTACAGGTGACCCTTGCCATTCGTGGGGGATATGTTCTGGAGATCCCTGCAAATGGCGAAATCTGTGAATACGGCACTGCGTTCATGAACATCATCTGCATTCATGAATGCAGTGCCCCCGGTGGCTGGGGCAGGGCACGGCTGTACTTACGGTGGCAGGAGCCCGGTGGCAGTGGTGGGAGGCCAGCGGTGGCAAGCGCTGAGCTCCCAAGGAGCTCCTGTAAGTGTATTTAAGATGTGGGTTCGGCATTCGTGAATATATGAAACCGTGAATGCCGAACCTGGAAATAGCAAGGGTTTCCTGTATGTGTAATTTCTGTCCCTAGCCTGGGTGGACCAGGAAACAAGGTGGGAGATGGGTATAACTACACCACTGCACCTTGGATCCACCCTGTGGCAAATGCAGATTCTTCCTTTGCAGACACAACATATGTTTACCATGGAAAGACTCTCTTATGGGCAGCTAGCTGACTCTTATTCTGTCCAGTGGCTTTTCTCTTTTTTGGAAGGCAGAATAGATTTTCACCTTATTGACTAACCAGTCATCAGATGCTGACATCCACTTCTGTACATCACCACATAATTCCAGAAAAAGTTCCCAAATAACCACACAAAATGATGTTTTCTACACGAAAACATTTCCACACACTTGCAGAAAAAGTTCCCAAATTACCACACAGTTTTCCAAATATCATATTTTCATAAACGTTTCAACAAAACAGTTCTCAAATCAGCACAGATAACCATTTTGCCATGGTTTCCACACAACCCCCCTGCCTCCACTGTACTGCAGCAACACTCAGTGCCAAGTCCTGTCTGTGGTACCAGCCCTGCCCCTCCAGCAGCAATACCACTGACCCAGTGCAGGCCACACTGTGTTCCCCGCTGCGAAGCAAGGCTGGGTGGTCCCTGGCTGTGCCAGACATGCCACGTTCGGCACTGCCTGGAGTGCAGTGCGGCTGCAGCAGGCTCCCTGAGAGTGGTGAATCCACCAGGGTGCAGGGTGAGCAGCAGGGCTAGTGGCAGGCAGTGTGAAGCAGCACCCTGTCAACACCAGCTACATGGAGGAGTGGCCCATGCCCACCTGCTGCTTGGCCACAACCCCTGCAACTTGCGGGAGCTTGGGGAGGGGAAAGGACAGGGACTGTGTGAGGCAGGGTTGCCACTCATTTCTCTGTGAGACATTTCCAGCTGCTTTGCTAGCTCTGCCCATGCACAAAAGGCTCCTGGGTGCATGCCACTGTTCTCCCTTTCGCTGTATATGACTGCTGAAAACCGTGCCCGGAGCATTGCTGCCCTCCTGTGGGCAAGGGCAGGGGTGAAGCATTGAGCCCTGCTGCTCTCCAGTGGACAAGTGCAGCTGTAGCAGCCAGAAGGACTGTGCCCAACAGCAGTTCTCCATCCTTTGTGTCATTTCCACACTTAATCAAAATAACAACACATCTTAACATACTAACAAATGTGATATAGGTCTACCCAAAACTTATCTGTGGGCTGGATAGTTGGCAGGCCAAATATAGCCCATGGACTGTATTTTGCCCACTTGTGTTCCTAGGATACTCCATAATAGCTTCCTGACCCAATGACGGCTGGGAGGAAGCAACCAAAGCAGTGGGTGTTTCTATACATGCCCGCACTGCACAGTTGGTACTGCACAGTAATTTAGTACGTGCTTTAGTGCCCAGTGTTTGCTAATGTTGTCTGACTAGAGCAAAGGTCCAGACACCCACATAGACTGATCTTCTAATCAACAGCTACAACCTCTTCAAGCCAAAGATATTTGTAGCCCTAGAAATGAATGAAAATGAACTAACAAAAAAATCCTAAAGCAGCAACTGGAAACCAATTAAATTTGCCATCAAACCAGAGCTATTTGATATAGTGTAACTGGAAGTGACAAAGGATGCAGACCCCAGGGCTGTCAAAAGTAAGCCAGTTTATAATAAAAAGTGCTTTATTACATCCACCCAACTGTAAAAGCAGTGTTCAGTGATGCACCTATTGTGTACTCCATACTGTACATTCTCCCTCATGGCCAAGGCTGCTGGGGTGGTGGTAAGAAACTGGCAGGGTTTCCTATTCCATAAACAAGGCCTTCTGAGGAAAGAGACTGATTGTGCTGAAAGGGTACTTGGCTGCTTCCTTTTCATTTATAGAATCTGCTGTTTGTGCATTAATCTCTTTGAAGCTTGAAAATCATATTTAATTCCCTAGAGGCTTTGTCCCTTTCATTCTCTCCCTCTCTGTTTCTTAGGGTCTGTAGCATAAACCACTGGAAGTAGAAACCAGACCAAACAATGTGGCAGACATTGAATGCAAGCTTGTAAGCTGGAAGGCAAAGATTTCTGCAAGGACAGAATCAAATCTATTTGACAGGTAAAAGTACAAAGTGTTTTGGGTTAGCATACATCTGGATTTTCCCAGACATGTCCTCTTTTTGGTTCCTCTGATCTGTGTCCGGGTGGTATTTAGAAATCTGAACAAATGTCCAGGGTTTTGCTCTGTTCCACTGGTGGGAGTAGGGGGAGGGCGATTGGAGGCAGGGGGCATCATGTGAATCTGCGTTTATGAACACACACACACACACACACACACACACACACACACACACAGACGTGGCCAACTTGCAGCCAGGTAGGGTGGTGGGACCAGCCTCAGCAGCTGGATGCAGGGAAGTGTATGGGAGGTGGGGGTTGGAGAGCCAGGGCTTGGGGACTGTCCAGGTGTGTGTGTGTGCATGTGTATGGGAGCAGAGGGGAGGTGCCTGCCCCTCCAGTGGGGGAAGGGGCAGGGGGGCCCTTTGACAGCAGCGGGGAACTGCATGAATTGGAGTCACTGAGCTCTGGCCTGGTCAAGAGAGGGGAAGCTGAGGCCCCCTCCCGCAGGGCTAGGGGGAACAGGGAGTGAGGGGTGCCAGCAGGGCTGGGGGGCCTGTGACTTGGGTGTGAGGGCACAGGAGGGGCAGGGGGCCTTGTGGGTTAGGAGTATGAGGCACTGGTAGCACCAAGGGGCTGCAGGTCAGGAGCGAGGGACACCAGCAGGGACAGGGGGCTGTGGGTCAGGAGTGAGGGGCAACTGCATTGCCCGGGGGGGGGCAGGGAACTGTGGGTCAGGAGTGAGGGGCACTGGCAGGACCAGGGGGCTGTGGGTTGGGAGTGAGGTGTCTCCCTGACAGATGTCCTCTTTTTTAGAACTGGAAATATGGTAACTCTAAAAATGTGGCACAGGAGATAAGTGCTAAGCATTGCAGAAAAAGGCATTCAGGTGTGACAGAAACCTGAAACACAGGAAGGCAAGTGAAAGCATAGGAATCCTCACTGCCTTGTACTTTGTTGAGGCACATACTACCATGAGTATACAACTCTAATACATGAGCATCTTATACTTCATAATTTCATCGTAGTTTCATAGTAGCTAGGGTCAGGAGGGACCTGAACAGATCATCTAGCCTGACCCCCTG
>NW_005843300.1:153693-160232 GCF_000455745.1 Alligator sinensis
CTTGCTGGCTGCGGTCTGGCATTGACGGCTCATGTTCATCTTGGAGTCAATAATGACTCCAAGATCCCTTTCCGCCTCTGTGCTTTCAAGAAGGGAACTCCCCAGACTGTATGTATGCTGTGGGTTCCTTCTCTCAAGGTGCAGCACCCTGCATTTGTCTACGTTGAACCCCATCCTATTCTCATCTGCCCACTTTTGTAGTCTATCTAAATCTAGTTGCAGCCTCTCTCTCCCTTCAAGTGTGTCCACCTCGCCCCACATCTTAGTGTCATCAGCAAATTTGGACAGCGTGTTTTCCACCCCCTCGTCCAAGTTGCTGATGAAGATGTTAAACAGTGTGGACCTGAGGACCAAGCCCTGGGGCACCCCACTGCTCACATCTCGCCAGGTTGAGTACAACCCTTCCACCACTACTCTCTGGGTGCACTTATACAGGTTTATGTATAATTTCTTAAGTAAGTGGTGGTATTTTTAATCCACTCTGCATGAGTATAATGTACACACAGAGTCCAAGGCAATGGAGAACCAGCCCCAAGGGACAGGGATTTTATTTCCAGGTTTCTCACAGTCTTCCTGTGTGACATTGGTCAAAAGATATATGACCTGGTATTTAGCCGTGTCGAGCACCCACAGCTCATGAACAGAACAAGTTGGATTATTAATACAGAATTTCCTTACCCTCTGGTGAATTAATTAGTTAATCTTTGGCTAAGTAAAGACAGTCAAAAAGCCCAAGACAGCATTGATTCAACCTTCACAACTTTCTCTAAGCTGTGAAGATTGGATCAAGAGCAAAGGGAACTCACATTCACCCTTACAGGACGAGTAAGAGGGGTGGGCTGGGGGAGAAGGGGAGGCAGGCAAATGCCTGCACTGGCCAGGCCAGAAGGCAGGGTTTGCTTCCACGTGACTCCCAGTGTGCTGGATATTGCCAAGGGCAGCTGAGCCCAGCCAAACGGGGCCATCCCTGATTGCCTGTCAGGTACATACGCCCAAACCCCCATTGTCACTTCAGATCCCCTCCCCACCTCCACCCCCCCCCCCCCCACCATGGTGGCCCTGGGAGACAGAGTGGGGACAGAGACCCATGCCAGACCTGGCCTCTCAGCTATCAGGGGCAGGTGTGGGGAGGAAACAGAGTCCCCCCACCCCCCGTGGCTGACTGGTTGGGTCTGGTGTGCGGCAGGGCTGTGGTGATCATCCAACTGGGCTGAGGGGGAGAAAAGCCACTGCTGTATGCCCCCCCCACCCCATACAGAACCTAGTTGGAGGGGTGGGGGGCCAGGGCCAGGGCCAGGGCAGGGGGTGGGGGGGGATCTGTTTCCCTTGTTGGCCCTCCATGTTCCCTGCCGGCTGGGCTGGGGAGCAGAAGCTTTCCTGCCTCAGTTCTGCGACACCCCTGGAGCAAGGCTGGCCTGGCTTGATCAGAGCAGGGGAGCACTGGTGGAGGCTAGCCTGCCCACCCTGCAAGGTGACTTTAGCAAGGGCCACAATGCATTCTGGGATGCTGGGGGACTGAGACCTAGCTTGAGTTGGGAGCGGATTTGGAACAGAAGTTCAATAGACTTGTCTAATCTAAACTGATTACATTTGATGCTACATCCATTCAGATGTATCTTAAACCAGGTTCTGCCATTTTCGAACCACACTATGCACTCTGCATTTCAGTTCTCTTACAGGTTTAGACCGGTTTCTAATCATGTATACAGGTTTATGTATAATTTCTGCCCCTTGCTTTTGTGCTTGGGGTCCTCAGATGAAGAGGTTAGCAAAATTCAAAGGATTTATATTATTATTCTAGTGCACTGGTGCTCAACCTCTGTGGCCCCATGCGATGAATGGTATGGGGCCAGTCCATGAGCTGGATCCCATGTGAGGTTTGTTTGCAGGTGTGATCTGCACTGGTGCAGCCTGGTGCATCGGGCCCTGCCATCTGGGCTGTGGGGCTCCCCAGGGGTCTGGAAATTTGGCAGCTGGGGAGAAGTAGCAATCTAAGTTGCTGCACCTCTGGGAACAATTAATGCTGCTACTGCTTCCCTGCCACCAAAAGCTATTGTACACATAACGAAATTTGCCCTTTCTTGCATTCCAACAGCGTTACTGTTTGCACATGTGCATTTTCTTGATGCTTTAAAAGTCTTCCTGGTGCATTAAAGTAAAACTCGTCCAGACATAGTTTAGATTGGGTCACCACAAATTAAAATGTCATGTCCCTGGATTCATTACATGCACTCAAAAGCATGTAATGAGCCCCTTTGTCCACCAGATGTCGCTTTGCATTGTAAATAGGGTGGGATGAGGTTAGCTGTTTCGATAACTAGGTGTAATGTGTTTCTTCAGATGCAAGGTGTTGCACCCAGCCCATTATGAATCAATGTTCATTGTCCTGTATGGACATCTGCACCCCCCCCCCCCCCCCCCCCACACACACACACTCCTTCAGCTATGCCCTGGCCAGGGTGACAATGGCACCATCACGCCATAATCTGCCCCTGTCCCTGAATGAATGCCACATTTTTTTCTTGTGCTGGTTGCCACACCATTCATGATTGCTCAAGGTCACCCCACAGTCAAACCCATGGCAGCCGGCAGCCCTTAATGAGAATGGGACAGTTACCACATCATCTGCCACTGGTTCAATCCAGGAAGGAAGAACAGCTTGGGTGCGTAGAGGGGGCGCCAAGGATTGCTTTCATTTGCCCTTCAGTCAGACAGAGCAAATGGTGGCCACCATCTCATAGCACTGAGTACAGGTAGCCCATATCCTTGCTGTGCCACTGAATCAAGTGCTTAGCTGTGCTGGGGTTTGTAGTGTACTGTGTCCTTGACTGCCAGAGCCCCAACTTTTTTCACAATGAACAAGTGAATTATTTCTGGGACAACGCATGTGTGTGTGTGTGGGGGGGGGGGGGGGCCAAGTTGGGGGAGGAAAGTGGGGTGCAGCAGGCAGCAATGCTCAGCCAGCAGTACAAATGTAGCATGGGTGGTAATGAAGCCCTATTCCAAAACCAGGTGGCTGTTGATTATGGACATTTGTTGGAAGAAAACTTGATGGTTCTAGTACCCTGATGCCTGCCTTGGGTCTTGAGGTGTTAATGGGAGCCATTGAGACATAGCACTGTCCATCACATACCCCTGTTTCAAACCTGGGCTAGTGCAGGACAAGGCTCTTTTCTGGGGAGATGCTTCTTTCAGACAAGGGTTATTGCAGGGCAGGGCTGTTTTCTGGGGAGATGCTTCTTTCTAACCTTGGGTTCTTGCAGGCCACAGCCTGTTTTCTGGGGATATACTTTCTTCAAACATGTGGTATTGCAGGACTGGCCTGTTTTCTGGAGAGATTTTTTTTCAAACAAAGGTTAATGCAAGGCAGGGCTATTTTCTGAAGAGAGGCTTCTTTCAAACTGGGGTTATTGCAGGGCAGGACTCTTTTCTGGGGAAATGCTACTTGTGTGTGCCTATTCATTGATCCAGTAAAAGCTAATATCTTACCCCCAGGTGCATGAAAAGGCTCCAGGGGTCATCCTAAACCCCATATTTGAGTTCTAAGTGGACTGGTCGTACATCACCTGCCCCACACTCATCCACTAGGGCAGTGCAAAACAGCATTGTTCTGCTTCAACTTCTGTTTTGACAGAACAGTGTTTTGTTTCAAGTTTTGTTTCATATCAGAAGCACTGTTCTGTTTCATTTCATCCAAACTGTTTTGCTGTTTCAATTTTTGCCCACACAGTGCTAGGAAGATCAATGCTGCTGCTGGCTCCAGCTGGCAGCACCAGCCTCCTGTCATCCAGCAGGCAGATTGGGGGCCACACCCCTAGGAGCAGTCAGGCACAGCCCCCGCAGCCCTCCTGGGGTGTGGGCAGCCCCAAAATGCCTGCCAGATGCCAGCCAGCAGCACCAGTCTCCTGTAGGCAGATTGGGGTCGCCACACCCCCAGGAGGGCTGTGAGGGCTGTGCCGGACTGCTCCTGGGGGTGTGGGCCCCTGATCTGCTTCCTGGATAGCAGGAGGCTGGTGTGCGATTGGGGTGGCAGGTCCACGCATGAGCTGATATGCCCCAGGCCCTGAACCGGAGCCAGCCCGAGGAGGGTGTGCGGCCCGGGACAAATCAGCTTGTGCAGGGACCTACCCCTGCCCCACGATCAGGGCAGTGGCGGGTCCCCACATGAGCTGATATGCCTTGGGCCCTGTACTGGAGCTGGCCCAAGGAGGGTGCGGGGCCTGGGGCAAATCAGCTCATTCAGGGTCCCTCCCCTGCCCTGGGATTGGGACAGCGGGTCCCCGCATGAGCTGATATTGTCGTGGGCCCACCTGCTGCTCGCCCCAGGTGGCAGCACTAGCCTTCTGTGATTCAGGAGGCAGATCGGGGGCTCGCACCCCCGGGAGCAGTCCAGAACAGCCCCTGCTGCCCTCCCGGGGGTGCGGGAGGGCTTCATCTGCCTGCTGTATGACAGGAGGCTGCTGCTGCCAGTAGGGACCAGTGATGAAGCCAGTAAGCCTGGCTTCAAAACTTGAAACGTTTAAAAAAGTTTTGAAACTTTCAAAATGTTTTGAGTGCCCTCATTTCATTTTGAAGCTGCTTTGAAGGTTTTTGTTTTGTTTCAATTTCGCTGTTTCAAGCTCAAAATGCATCAAAACAGGTTTGAAACAAAAAACACTGAGTGAAATTTTGCACAGCCCTACCATCCACCATGGTAAAGGACAAAGGCTCTGCTGCACCAACAACCAGCGCACAGCCTCCTGGCTGGGGTAATCATTGACATGCAGACAGCAGGTTACTTTCAATGCTAATTACTTGTATTCAGCAACCATTTCTATTCAGATGACCCCCCCCCCACACCCTGCGAACCTCAGTGGTACTGTGTGCTAAACAGCAGCCCTGCTGTGTACTGGCAAACTGTGTACTGGCTGTGTACTGGAATCCAGATGGGATGAGCGAGGAGGACCAAATGGAGATTCCAGATGAAATGCATGAGAAGGACAACATGGAGAATCATGACAAAATGAGTGAGGAAGCCGAAATGGAGAATCCAGATGAAATGGGTGAGGACAAAATGGAGCCGAGTTACCTGCTGCTGGTCTTGGATTTACCAGATAGAATAGAAGCACAGATAACAATCGCAATGCATGCTATGTTTCATAGTTTCATGGTTGGTAGGGTCAGAAAGGACCTGAGCAGATCATCAAGTCCAACCCCCTGCCATGGCACGAAAGAATGCTGGGGTCAAATGACCCCAGCTAGGTGGCTGTCTAGACTCTTTTTAAAGACCCTTAGGGTAGGAGCGAGCACCACTTCCCTTGGAAGTTGGTTCCAGATCCTAGCCACCCTGACTGTGAAGTAGTGCCTGATATCTAGCTTGAATCTACTCTCAGTCAATTTGTTGTTACTTCTGGTAGTGCTCGGGGGAACAGGGACTCTCCCATTGCCAGCTGGTCCCCCTTGGCCAGTTTATAGACGGCCACTAGATCCCCTCTCAGCCTTCTCAGGTTCAGGTCCATTAGCCTCTCCTCGTAGGGCCTGCCCTGCTGCCCCCTGATCATGTGAGCGGCCCTCCTCTGGACCCTCTCGTTGCTGGCCACATCCCTCCTGAAGTGCAGCATAGACTCTATGTGGAATAGAATAGAATAGAATAGAATAGAAGTGCTAATAGATATGTAAATAGAATAAAGTTAGATAGATGTAGATATGTAAGTACAATAGTATAAATAAATATAAATAGTATAAATAGTGTAAATAGGTATAAGAAGAATAAACAATTTAAATAGAGTAGAATAGGCTTATTTAAGTGCTGTGTTATTATTTTAATTATTTATTTTCTGTGGCTATTTTATTACTTAATTACATTTTTAATAAGAAAAAAGACAAATTTATATTTCTACATTATTTAACTTTTTACACTGTAAATTTATTTCTACATTTTCATACATTTTCTATTTCTACTGACTGGATTGTGTTTTTTATATTGTTTTACAATGTTTTTATAATCTTTATTAGAAGGTTCTTATAATGTTTTTATAATGTTTTTCAGAAATTTTTAATATGTTTTTTATAATGCTTTTTGAAATGTTTTATATTTTGTATTATATTGCCTTTTTCTGAACTTTTGTAATCATGAATAATAAAAAACAGCTAACAGAAAAATTCTAAATCAAGATGTGCGGTGTTTTTGTTCATAGGTGGAATGGCATGAAGGTGTGGGAGGGGATACACGAGGATTTGTGTGGGGATCGCTGTCAGCCATGGGCCACTTGGAGCACCCACAATAGTTGATGAGAGTTGGGAGGACCAGGCGGGGGCAGGAGGGCTGGAAGGTGTGGCTGGGAGAAGCTGTGTGGTGTGGGCGTAGGGCAAGGCATGTGGTGGGATGGAGGGGGGCTGCGTGGTGCAGGGGTGAGGAATGCATGGTCTGAGGGTTCAGTAGAGTGGGGTAGAGAAATGGCTGGGGCTGGTGCAATGACTGTAGGCATGGGCAAAGGTAGAGAGGAGGTACAGCATGTCAGGAGGGTCCCCTGAAGCGGTCTGACAGTGCTGCCCTCCCC